>NW_026894331.1:0-147205 GCF_032452875.1 Bos javanicus | reverse complement strand
CACTGATTCACATGGCTGATCACACACCTATCACGTGACTGATCATGCACTGATCTCTCATGACTGATCATGCACTGATCACGTGGCTGATCATGCACTGATCACTTGGCTGATCATACACTGATCACGTGACTGATCGTGCACTGATCACGGCGGCTGATCATGCACTGACCACGTGGCTGATCATGCACTGATCACGTGGCTGATCATGCACTGATCACGTGACTGACCATGCACGTCACGTGACTGATCAGTCACTGATCACGTGGCTGATCATGCACTGATCACGTGGCTATCATGCACTGATCACGTGGCTGATCATGCACTGATCACGTAGCTACCATGTACTGGTCACGTGACTGATCATGCACTGATCACGTAACTGATCATGCACTGATCACGTGGCTGATCATGCACTGATCACGTGACTGATCATGCACTGATCACGTGACTGATCATGCACTGATCACGTGACTGATCATGCACTGATCACGTGGCTATCATGCACTGATCACGTGGCTGGTCATGCACTGATCACGTGGCTGATCATGCGATGATCACGCTGCTAACATGTACTGGTCACGTGACTGATCATGCACTGATCACGTGACTGATCATGCAGTGATCACGTGGCTATCATGCACTACTCACGTGGCTGATCATGCAATGATCATGTAGCTACCATGTACCGGTCACGTGAATGATCATACACCCAACAGGTGACTGATCATGCACTGATCACGTGGCTATCATGCACTGTTCACGAGACTGATCATGCACTGATCACGTCTGGATCATGCACTGATCACGTGACTGCCCATGAACTGATCACGTGGATGATCATGAACTGATCACGTGACAGATCATGCACTGATCACGTGGCTGATCATGCACTGATACCGTGACTGAGCATGGACTGATCACATGACTAACATGTAGTGATCACGTGACTTAATGGCGCTGATCATGTGACTGATCATGCGCTGATCATGTTTGCTATCATACACTGATCATGTGCCTCTGGAGGCAATAAACAAAGAGCTGAGTAGGCACGAATCAAACAGTCAGCAGGCAATAATCATGGAACTCAGGTGTGAGGAATCATGCTGCTCAGCTGGCAATAATCAAGCAGCTGAGCAGGCAGGAATTACGCAGTACAGCTGACAATTGTCAAGCAGATGACAGGCAGGAATCGTGCAGCTCAGCTGGCAATTGTCAAGCAGATGAGCAGACGGTAATCACGCAGCTCAGCAGGCCCAGATCACGTGACTGAGCATGCACTGTTCACGTGGCTGATCATACGCTGCTCACGTAACTGATAATGCACTGATCCCGTGGCTATCATGCACTGATCAGTTGGCTATCATGCACTTTTTACTTGGCTGATCAAACACTGATCACGTGACTGATAATGCACTGATCATCTGGCTATCGTGCACTCATTAACTGGCTATCGTGCACTGATCACGTGGTTGATCATACACTGATCACGAGACTGATCATGCACTGATCACGTCTATATCATGCACTGATCACATGACTGCCCATGCACTGATCACCCGGATGATCATACACTGATCATGCGACAGATCATGCACTGATCACGTGGCTATCATGCACTGCTCACGCGGCTGTTCATGCAATGATCACGTAGCTACCATGTACTGGTCACGTGAGTGATCATGCACTGATCACGTAATTGATCATGCACTGATCAGGTGACTTATCATGCACTGTTAACGTGAGTGATCATGCACTGATCACGTGACTGATCATGCACTGATCTCGTGGCTATCATGCACGGCTCATGTGGCTGATCATGCAATGATCACCTAGCTACCATATACTGGTCACGTGACTGATCATGCACTGATCACGTAATTGATCATGCACTGATCATGTGGCTGATCATGCACTGATCACGTGGCTGATCATCCACTGATCACGTGACTGATCATGCACTGATCACGTGACTGATCATGCACTGATCACGTGACTGATCATGCACTGATCACCTGCCTGGTCATGCACAGATCACGTGACAAATCATGAACTGATCACATAGCTATCATGAACTGATCACCTGGCTGATCATGCACTGATCACGTGGCTGATCATGCACTGATACCGTGACTGAGCATGGACTGATCACATGACTATCATGTAGTGATCACGTGACTTAATGGCTCTGATCATGTGACTGATCATGCACTGATAATGTTTGCTATCATATACTGATCATGTGCCTCTGGAGGCAATAAACAAAGAGCTGAGTAGGCACGAATTATACAGTCAGCAGGCAATAATCATGGAACTCAGCTGTGAGGAATCATGCTGCTCAGCTGGCAATAATCAAGCAGCTAGCAGGCAGGAATTACGCAGCACAGCTGTCAATTGTCAAGCAGATGACAGGCAGGAATCGTGCAGCTCAGCTGGCAATTGTCAAGCAGATGAGCAGACAGTAATCACGCAGCTCAGCAGGCCCTGATCACGTGACTGAGCAGGCACTGTTCACGTGGCTGATCATACACTGATCACGTGACTGATCATGCACTGATCACGTGGATATCATGCACTGATCACATGGCTGATCATACACTGTTCACGTGTCTGACCATGCACTGATCACGTGGCTGATCATACAGTGCTCAGGTAACTGATCATGCACTGATCACGTGGCTATCATGGACTGATCACGTGGCTGAACATGCACTGTTCACGTGGCTGATCACACACCTGATCACGTGACATATCATGCACTGATCACGTGGCACTCATGCACTGATCACGTGGCTGATCATACTCTGCTCACGTAACTCATCATGCACACATCACGTGGCTATCATGCACTGCTCACGTGGCTCGTCATGGAATGATCACATAGCTACCATATACTGGTCACGTGACTGATCATGCACAGATCACGTAAATGATCATGCACTGTTCACGTGACTGATCATGTACTGATCACGTGACTGATCATGCACTGATCACGTGGCTATCATGCTCTGCTCACGTGGCTGATCATGCAACGATCACGTAGCAACCATGTACTGGTCACGTGACTGATCATGCACTGATCACGTAATTGATCCTGCACTGATCACGTGGCTGATCATGCACTGATCACGTGGCTGATCACACATGATCACGTGACTGATCATGCACTGATCACGTGGCTCTCATGCACTGATCACGTGGCTATCATGCACTGATCACGTGGATATCATGCCCTGATCACGTGGCTGATCACGCACGTATCACATGACTGATCATGCACTGATCACGTGGCTATCATGCAGTGATCACGTGGCTATCATGCACTGATCACGCGGCTGATCACGCAATGATCACGTAGCTACCATGTACTGGTCACGTGACTGATCATGCACTGATCACGTAATTGATCATGCACTGATCAGGTGACTTATCATGCACTGTTAACGTGAGTGATCATGCACTGATCACATGACTGATCATCCACTGATCTCGTGGCTATCATGCACGGATCACGTGGCTGATCATGCAATGATCACGTAGCTACCATGTACTGGTCACGTGACTGATCATGCACTGATCACGTGATTGATCATGCACTGATCACGTGGCTGATCATGCACTGATCACGTGGCTGATCATGCACTGATCACGTGGCTGGTCATACACTGATCACGTGCCTGGTCATGCACAGATTACATGACTGATCATGCACTGAACACGTGACTGATCATGCACTGATCACGTGGCTATCATGCACTACTCACGTGGCTGATCATACACTGATCACGTAGCTACCATGTACCGGTCACGTTGACTGATCATACACCCATCACGTGACGGATCATGCACTGATCACGTGGCTATCATGCACTGTTCACGTGGCTGATCATGCACTGATCACCTGCCTGGTCATGCACAGATCACGTGACTGATCATGCACTGAACACATAGCTATCATGAACTGATCACCTGGCTGATCATGCACTGATCACGTGGATGATCATGCACTGATACCGTGACTGAGCATGGACTGATCACATGACTATCATGTAGTGATCACGTGGCTATCATGCACTACTCACGTGGCTGATCATGGAATGATCACGTAGCTACCATGTACAGGTCACGTGAATGATCATACACCCATCAGGTGACTGATCATGCACTGATCACGTGGCTGATCATGCACTGATCACGAGACTGATCATGCACTGATCACGTCTAATCATGCACTGATCACGTGACTGCCCATGCACTGATCACGTGGATGATCATGCACTAATCATGTGACAGATCATGCACTGATCACGTGGCTGATCATGCAATGATCACGTGACTATCATGCACTGATCACGTGACTGATCATGCACTGATCACGTGACTGATCATGCACTGATCACGTGGCTATCATGCACTGCTCACGTGGCTGATCATGCAATGATCATGTAGCTACCATGTACCGGTCAGGTGACTGATCATACACCCATCAGGTGACGGATCATGCACTGATCACGTGGCTATCATGCACTGTTCACGTGGCTGATCATACACTGATCATGCGACAGATCATGCACTGATCACGTGGATATCATGCACTGATCACGTGGCTGATCATGCACTGATCACGTGGCTGATCATGCACTGATACCGTGACTGAGCATGGACTGATCACATGACTATCATGTAGTGATCACGTGACTTAATGGCTCTGATCATGTGACTGATCATGCGCTGATCATGTTTGCTATCATACACTGATCATGTGCCTCTGGAGGCAATAAACAAAGAGCTGAGTAGGCACGAATCAAACAGTCAGCAGGCAATAATCATGGAACTCAGGTGTGAGGAATCATGCTGCTCAGCTGGCAATAATCAAGCAGCTGAGCAGGCAGGAATTACGCAGCACAGCTGACAATTGTCAAGCAGATGACAGGCAGGAATCGTGCAGCTCAGCTGGCAATTGTCAAGCAGATGAGCAGACGGTAATCACGCAGCTCAGCAGGCCCAGATCACGTGACTGAGCATGCACTGTTCACGTGGCTGATCATACGCTGCTCACGTAACTGATAATGCACTGATCACGTGGCTATCATGCACTGATCACGTGGCTGATCATACACTGTTCACGTGTTTGACCATGCACTGATCACGTGGCTGATCATACACTGCTCACGTAACTGATCATGCACTGATCACGTGGCTGATCATACACTGATCAGTTGGCTATCATGCACTTATTACTTGGCTGATCATACACTGATCACGTGACTGATAATGCACTGATCATCTGGCTATCGTGCACTCATTAACTGGCTATTGTGCACTGATCACGTGGTTGATCATACACTGATCACGAGACTGATCATGCACTGATCACGTCTATATCATGCACTGATCACATGACTGCCCATGCACTGATCACCCGGATGATCATACACTGATCATGCGACAGATCATGCACTGATCACGTGGCTATCATGCACTGCTCACGCGGCTGTTCATGCAATGATCACGTAGCTACCATGTACTGGTCACGTGAGTGATCATGCACTGATCACGTAATTGATCATGCACTGATCACGTGACTGATCATGCACTGTTTCACGTGAGTGATCATGCACTGATCACGTGACTGATCATGCACTGATCACGTGACTGATCATGCACTGATCACGTGACTGATCATGCACTGATCACCTGCCTGGTCATGCACAGATCACGTGACAAATCATGAACTGATCACATAGCTATCATGAACTGATCACCTGGCTGATCATGCACTGATCACGTGGCTGATCATGCACTGATACCGTGACTGAGCATGGACTGATCACATGACTATCATGTAGTGATCACGTGACTTAATGGCTCTGATCATGTGACTGATCATGCACTGATAATGTTTGCTATCATATACTGATCATGTGCCTCTGGAGGCAATAAACAAAGAGCTGAGTAGGCACGAATTATACAGTCAGCAGGCAATAATCATGGAACTCAGCTGTGAGGAATCATGCTGCTCAGCTGGCAATAATCAAGCAGCTAGCAGGCAGGAATTACGCAGCACAGCTGTCAATTGTCAAGCAGATGACAGGCAGGAATCGTGCAGCTCAGCTGGCAATTGTCAAGCAGATGAGCAGACAGTAATCACGCAGCTCAGCAGGCCCTGATCACGTGACTGAGCAGGCACTGTTCACGTGGCTGATCATACACTGATACCGTGACTGATCATGGACTGATCACTTGGATATCATGCACTGATCACATGGCTGATCATACACTGTTCACGTGTCTGACCATGCACTGATCACGTGGCTGATCATACAGTGCTCAGGTAACTGATCATGCACTGATCACGTGGCTATCATGGACTGATCACGTGGCTGAACATGCACTGTTCACGTGGCTGATCACACACCTGTCACGTGACATATCATGCACTGATCACGTGGCACTCATGCACTGATCACGTGGCTGATCATACTCTGCTCACGTAACTCATCATGCACACATCACGTGGCTATCATGCACTGCTCACGTGGCTCGTCATGGAATGATCACATAGCTACCATATACTGGTCACGTGACTGATCATGCACAGATCACGTAAATGGTCATGCACTGTTCACGTGACTGATCATGTACTGATCACGTGACTGATCATGCACTGATCACGTGGCTATCATGCTCTGCTCACGTGGCTGATCATGCAACGATCACGTAGCAACCATGTACTGGTCACGTGACTGATCATGCACTGATCACGTAATTGATCCTGCACTGATCACGTGGCTCATTATGCACTGATCACGTGGCTGATCACACTGTATCACGTGACTGATCATGCACTGATCACGTGTCTCTCATGCACTGATCACGTGGCTATCATGCACTGATCACGTGGATATCATGCCCTGATCACGTGGCTGATCACACACGTATCACATGACTGATCATGCACTGATCACGTGGCTATCATGCAGTGATCACGTGGCTATCATGCACTGATCACGCGGCTGATCACGCAATGATCACGTAGCTACCATGTACTGGTCACGTGACTGATCATGCACTGATCACGTAATTGATCATGCACTGATCAGGTGACTTATCATGCACTGTTAACGTGAGTGATCATGCACTGATCACGTGACTGATCATCCACTGATCTCGTGGCTATCATGCACGGCTCATGTGGCTGATCATGCAATGATCACCTAGCTACCATATACTGGTCACGTGACTGATCATGCACTGATCACGTAATTGATCATGCACTGATCATGTGGCTGATCATGCAATGATCACGTGGCTGATCATCCACTGATCACGTGACTGATCATGCACTGATCACGTGACTGATCATGCACTGATCACGTGGCTATCATGCACTGATCACTTGGCTGGTCATGCACTGATCACGTGCCTGGTCATGCACAGATTACATGACTGATCATGCACTGAACACGTGACTGATCATGCACTGATCACGTGGCTATCATGCACTACTCACGTGGCTGATCATGCAATGATCATGTAGCTACCATGTACCGGTCAGTTGACTGATCATACACCCATCAGGTGACGGATCATGCACTGATCACGTGGCTATCATGCACTGTTCACGTGGCTGATCATACACTGATCACCTGCCTGGTCATGCACAGATCACGTGACAAATCATGAACTGATCACATGGCTATCATGAACTGATCACCTGGCTGATCATGCACTGATCACGTGGCTGATCATGCACTGATACCGTGACTGAGCATGGACTGATCACATGACTATCATGTAGTGATCACGTGGCTATCATGAACTACTCACGTGGCTGATCATGCAATGATCATGTAGCTACCATGTACAGGTCACGTGAATGATCATACACCCATCAGGTGACTGATCATGCACTGATCACGTGGCTATCATGCACTGATCACGAGACTCATCATGCACTGATCACGTCTATATCATGCACTGATCACATGACTGCCCATGCACTGATCACGTGGATGATCATACACTAATCATGTGACAGATCATGCACTGATCACGTGGCTGATCATGCACTGATACCGTGACTGAGCATGGACTGATCACATGACTATCATGTAGTGATCACGTGACTTAATGGCGCTGATCATGTGACTGATCATGCGCTGATCATGTTTGCTATCATACACTGATCATGTGCCTCTGGAGGCAATAAACAAAGAGCTGAGTAGGCACGAATCAAACAGTCAGCAGGCAATAATCATGGAACTCAGGTGTGAGGAATCATGCTGCTCAGCTGGCAATAATCAAGCAGCTGAGCAGGCAGGAATTACGCAGCACAGCTGACAATTGTCAAGCAGATGACAGGCAGGAATCGTGCAGCTCAGCTGGCAATTGTCAAGCAGATGAGCAGACGGTAATCACGCAGCTCAGCAGGCCCAGATCACGTGACTGAGCATGCACTGTTCACGTGGCTGATCATACGCTGCTCACGTAACTGATAATGCACTGATCACGTGGCTATCATGCACTGATCACGTGGCTGATCATACACTGTTCACGTGTTTGACCATGCACTGATCACGTGGCTGATCATACACTGCTCACGTAACTGATCATGCACTGATCACGTGGCTGATCATACACTGATCAGTTGGCTATCATGCACTTATTACTTGGCTGATCATACACTGATCACGTGACTGATAATGCACTGATCATCTGGCTATCGTGCACTCATTAACTGGCTATCGTGCACTGATCACGTGGTTGATCATACACTGATCACGAGACTGATCATGCACTAATCACGTCTATATCATGCACTGATCACATGACTGCCCATGCACTGATCACCCGGATGATCATACACTGATCATGCGACAGATCATGCACTGATCACGTGGCTATCATGCACTGCTCACGCGGCTGTTCATGCAATGATCACATAGCTACCATGTACTGGTCACGTGAGTGATCATGCACTGATCACGTAATTGATCATGCACTGATCAGGTGACTTATCATGCACTGTTAACGTGAGTGATCATGCACTGATCACGTGACTGATCATGCACTGATCTCGTGGCTATCATGCACGGCTCATGTGGCTGATCATGCAATGATCACCTAGCTACCATATACTGGTCACGTGACTGATCATGCACTGATCACGTAATTGATCATGCACTGATCACGTGGCTGATCATGCACTGATCACGTGGCTGATCATCCACTGATCACGTGACTGATCATGCACTGATCACGTGGCTGATCATGCACTGATCACCTGCCTGGTCATGCACAGATCACGTGACAAATCATGAACTGATCACATAGCTATCATGAACTGATCACCTGGCTGATCATGCACTGATCACGTGGCTGATCATGCACTGATACCGTGACTGAGCATGGACTGATCACATGACTATCATGTAGTGATCACGTGACTTAATGGCTCTGATCATGTGACTGATCATGCACTGATAATGTTTGCTATCATATACTGATCATGTGCCTCTGGAGGCAATAAACAAAGAGCTGAGTAGGCACGAATTATACAGTCAGCAGGCAATAATCATGGAACTCAGCTGTGAGGAATCATGCTGCTCAGCTGGCAATAATCAAGCAGCTAGCAGGCAGGAATTACGCAGCACAGCTGTCAATTGTCAAGCAGATGACAGGCAGGAATCGTGCAGCTCAGCTGGCAATTGTCAAGCAGATGAGCAGACAGTAATCACGCAGCTCAGCAGGCCCTGATCACGTGACTGAGCAGGCACTGTTCACGTGGCTGATCATACACTGATCACGTGACTGATCATGCACTGATCACTTGGATATCATGCACTGATCACGTGGCTGATCATACACTGTTCACGTGTCTGACCATGCACTGATCACGTGGCTGATCATACAGTGCTCAGGTAACTGATCATGCACTGATCACGTGGCTATCATGGACTGATCACGTGGCTGAACATGCACTGTTCACGTGGCTGATCACACACCTGTCACGTGACATATCATGCACTGATCACGTGGCACTCATGCACTGATCACGTGGCTGATCATACTCTGCTCACGTAACTCATCATGCACACATCACGTGGCTATCATGCACTGCTCACGTGGCTCGTCATGGAATGATCACATAGCTACCATATACTGGTCACGTGACTGATCATGCACAGATCACGTAAATGATCATGCACTGTTCACGTGACTGATCATGTACTGATCACGTGACTGATCATGCACTGATCACGTGGCTATCATGCTCTGCTCACGTGGCTGATCATGCAACGATCACGTAGCAACCATGTACTGGTCACGTGACTGATCATGCACTGATCACGTAATTGATCCTGCACTGATCACGTGGCTCATCATGCACTGATCACGTGGCTGATCACACATGTATCACGTGACTGATCATGCACTGATCACGTGGCTCTCATGCACTGATCACGTGGCTATCATGCACTGATCACGTGGATATCATGTCCCTGATCACGTGGCTGATCACACACGTATCACATGACTGATCATGCACTGATCACGTGGCTATCATGCAGTGATCACGTGGCTATCATGCACTGATCACGCGGCTGATCACGCAATGATCACGTAGCTACCATGTACTGGTCACGTGACTGATCATGCACTGATCACGTAATTGATCATGCACTGATCAGGTGACTTATCATGCACTGTTAACGTGAGTGATCATGCACTGATCACGTGACTGATCATCCACTGATCTCGTGGCTATCATGCACGCCTCATGTGGCTGATCATGCAATGATCACCTAGCTACCATATACTGGTCACGTGACTGATCATGCACTGATCACGTAATTGATCATGCACTGATCATGTGGCTGATCATGCACTGATCACGTGGCTGATCATCCACTGATCACGTGACTGATCATGCACTGATCACGTGACTGATCATGCACTGATCACGTGGCTATCATGCACTGATCACGTGGCTGGTCATCCACTGATCACGTGCCTGGTCATCCACTGATCACGTGACTGATCATGCACTGATCACGTGGCTGATCATGCACTGATCACGTGGCTGATCATGCACTGCTCACGTGGCTGATCATGCAATGATCATGTAGCTACCATGTACCGGTCAGGTGACTGATCATACACCCATCAGGTGACGGATCATGCACTGATCACGTGGCTATCATGCACTGTTCACGTGGCTGATCATGCACTGATCACGTGGCTGATCATGCACCGGTCACGTGACAGATCATGAACTGATCAGATGGCTGATCATGAACTGATCACGTGGCTGATCATGCACTGATCACGTGGCTGATCATGCAATGATCACGTGGCTACCATGTACTGGTCACGTGACTGATCATGCACCCATCAGGTGACTGATCATGCACTGATCACGTGGCTGATCATGCACTGATCACGTGACTGATCATGCACTGATCACGTGGCTGATCATGCACTGATCACGTGGCTGATCATGCACTGATCACGTGGCTGATCATGCACTGATCACGTGACTGATAATGCACTGATCACGTGGCTGATCATGCACTGATCACGTGGCTGATCATGCACTGATCACGTGGCTGATCATGCACTGATCACGTGGCTGATCATGCACTGATCACGTGACTGATCATGCACTGATCACGTGACTGATCATGCACTGATCACGCGGCTGATCATGCACTGATCACGCGACTGATCATGCACTGATCACGTGGCTATCATGCACTGATCACGCGGCTGTTCATGCAATGATCACGTAGCTGACCATGTACTGGTCACGTGAGTGATCATGCACTGCTCACGTAATTGATCATGCACTGATCAGGTGGCTGATCATGCACTGATAACGTGGGTGATCATGCACTGATCACGTGACTGATCATGCACTGATCACGTGGCTCAGCAGGCCCTGATCACGTGACTGAGCATGCACTGTTCACGTGGCTGACCATGCGCTGCTCACGTAACTGATAATGCACTGATCACGTGGCTGATCATGCACTGATCACGTGGCTGATCATACACTGTTCACGTGTTTGACCATGCACTGATCACGTGACTGATCATACACTGCTCACGTGACTGATCATGCACTGATCACGTGGCTGATCATACACTGATCAGTTGGCTATCATGCACTTATTACTTGGCTGATCATACACTGATCACGTGACTGATAATGCACTGATCATCTGGCTATCGTGCACTCATTAACTGGCTATCGTGCACTGATCACGTGGTTGATCATACACTGATCACGAGACTGATCATGCACTAATCACGTCTATATCATGCACTGATCACATGACTGCCCATGCACTGATCACCCGGATGATCATACACTGATCATGCGACAGATCATGCACTGATCACGTGGCTATCATGCACTGCTCACGCGGCTGTTCATGCAATGATCACGTAGCTACCATGTACTGGTCACGTGAGTGATCATGCACTGATCACGTAATTGATCATGCACTGATCAGGTGACTTATCATGCACTGTTAACGTGAGTGATCATGCACTGATCACGTGACTGATCATGCACTGATCTCGTGGCTATCATGCACGGCTCATGTGGCTGATCATGCAATGATCACGTAGCTACCATGTACTGGTCACGTGACTGATCATGCACTGATCACGTGACTGATCATGCACTGATCACGTGGCTGATCATGCACTGATCACGTGGCTGATCATGCACTGATCACGTGACTGATCATGCACTGATCACGTGACTGATCATGCACTGATCACCTGCCTGGTCATGCACAGATCACGTGACAAATCATGAACTGATCACATAGCTATCATGAACTGATCACCTGGCTGATCATGCACTGATCACGTGGCTGATCATGCACTGATACCGTGACTGAGCATGGACTGATCACATGACTATCATGTAGTGATCACGTGACTTAATGGCTCTGATCATGTGACTGATCATGCACTGATAATGTTTGCTATCATATACTGATCATGTGCCTCTGGAGGCAATAAACAAAGAGCTGAGTAGGCACGAATTATACAGTCAGCAGGCAATAATCATGGAACTCAGCTGTGAGGAATCATGCTGCTCAGCTGGCAATAATCAAGCAGCTAGCAGGCAGGAATTACGCAGCACAGCTGTCAATTGTCAAGCAGATGACAGGCAGGAATCGTGCAGCTCAGCTGGCAATTGTCAAGCAGATGAGCAGACAGTAATCACGCAGCTCAGCAGGCCCTGATCACGTGACTGAGCAGGCACTGTTCACGTGGCTGATCATACACTGATCACGTGATGATCATGCACTGATCACTTGGATATCATGCACTGATCACATGGCTGATCATACACTGTTCACGTGTCTGACCATGCACTGATCACGTGGCTGATCATACAGTGCTCAGGTAACTGATCATGCACTGATCACGTGGCTATCATGGACTGATCACGTGGCTGAACATGCACTGTTCACGTGGCTGATCACACACCTGTCACGTGACATATCATGCACTGATCACGTGGCACTCATGCACTGATCACGTGGCTGATCATACTCTGCTCACGTAACTCATCATGCACACATCACGTGGCTATCATGCACTGCTCACGTGGCTCGTCATGGAATGATCACATAGCTACCATATACTGGTCACGTGACTGATCATGCACAGATCACGTAAATGATCATGCACTGTTCACGTGACTGATCATGTACTGATCACGTGACTGATCATGCACTGATCACGTGGCTATCATGCTCTGCTCACGTGGCTGATCATGCAACGATCACGTAGCAACCATGTACTGGTCACGTGACTGATCATGCACTGATCACGTAATTGATCCTGCACTGATCACGTGGCTCATCATGCACTGATCACGTGGCTGATCACACTGTATCACGTGACTGATCATGCACTGATCACGTGGCTCTCATGCACTGATCACGTGGCTATCATGCACTGATCACGTGGATATCATGTCCCTGATCACGTGGCTGATCACACACGTATCACATGACTGATCATGCACTGATCACGTGGCTATCATGCAGTGATCACGTGGCTATCATGCACTGATCACGCGGCTGATCACGCAATGATCACGTAGCTACCATGTACTGGTCACGTGACTGATCATGCACTGATCACGTAATTGATCATGCACTGATCAGGTGACTTATCATGCACTGTTCACGTGAGTGATCATGCACTGATCACGTGACTGATCATCCACTGATCTCGTGGCTATCATGCACGGCTCATGTGGCTGATCATGCAATGATCACGTAGCTACCATATACTGGTCACGTGACTGATCATGCACTGATCACGTAACTGATCATGCACTGATCACGTGGCTGATCATGCACTGATCACGTGGCTGATCATCCACTGATCACGTGACTGATCATGCACTGATCACGTGACTGATCATGCACTGATCACGTGGCTATCATGCACTGATCACGTGGCTGGTCATACACTGATCACGTGCCTGGTCATGCACAGATTACCTGACTGATCATGCACTGAACACGTGACTGATCATGCACTGATCACGTGGCTATCATGCACTACTCACGTGGCTGATCATGCAATGATCACGTAGCTACCATGTACCGGTCAGGTGACTGATCATACACCCATCAGGTGACGGATCATGCACTGATCACGTGGCTATCATGCACTGTTCACGTGGCTGATCATGCACTGATCACGTAGCTACCATGTACCGGTCACGTGACTGATCATACACCGATCACGTGACGGATCATGCACTGATCACGTGGCTGATCATGCACTGATCACGTGGCTGATCATGCACTGATCACGTGGCTGACCATGCACTGATCACGTGACTGATCATGCACCGATCACGTGACGGATCATGCACTGATCACGTGGCTGATCATACACTGCTCACGTAGCTGATCATGCACTGATCACGTGGCTGATCATGCACTGATCACGTTGGCTATCATGCACTTATTACGTGGCTGATCATACACTGATCACGTGACTGATAATGCACTGATCATCTGGCTATCGTGCACTGATTAACTGGCTATCGTGCACTGATCACGTGGTTGATCATGCACTGATCACGAGACTGATCATGCACTAATCACGTCTATATCATGCACTGATCACGTGACTGCCCATGCACTGATCACGCGGATGATCATACACTGATCACGCGACAGATCATGCACTGATCACGTGGCTATCATGCACTGATCACGCGGCTGTTCATGCAATGATCACGTAGCTACCATGTACTGGTCACGTGAGTGATCATGCACTGATCACGTAACTGATCATGCACTGATCACGTGACTTATCATGCACTGTTAACGTGAGTGATCATGCACTGATCACGTGACTGATCATGCACTGATCTCGTGGCTATCATGCACGGCTCATGTGGCTGATCATGCAATGATCACGTAGCTACCATGTACTGGTCACGTGACTGATCATGCACTGATCACGTGATTGATCATGCACTGATCATGTGGCTGATCATGCACTGATCACGTGGCTGATCATCCACTGATCACGTGACTGATCATGCACTGATCACGTGACTGATCATGCACTGATCACGTGGCTGATCATGCACTGATCACCTGCCTGGTCATGCACAGATCACGTGACAAATCATGCACTGATCACATAGCTATCATGAACTGATCACCTGGCTGATCATGCACTGATCACGTGGCTGATCATGCACTGATACCGTGACTGAGCATGGACTGATCACATGACTATCATGTAGTGATCACGTGACTTAATGGCGCT
Organism: Bos javanicus; assembly: GCF_032452875.1. Lineage (NCBI taxonomy): Eukaryota > Metazoa > Chordata > Mammalia > Artiodactyla > Bovidae > Bos > Bos javanicus. The sequence continues at coordinate 131,371 of NW_026894331.1, read as the reverse complement.
GATCATGTGACTGATCATGCGCTGATAATGTTTGCTATCATATACTGATCATGTGCCTCTGGAGGCAATAAACAAAGAGCTGAGTAGGCACGAATTATACAGTCAGCAGGCAATAATCATGGAACTCAGCTGTGAGGAATCATGCTGCTCAGCTGGCAATAATCAAGCAGCTAGCAGGCAGGAATTACGCAGCACAGCTGTCAATTGTCAAGCAGATGACAGGCAGGAATCGTGCAGCTCAGCTGGCAATTGTCAAGCAGATGAGCAGACAGTAATCACGCAGCTCAGCAGGCCCTGATCACGTGACTGAGCAGGCACTGTTCACGTGGCTGGTCATACACTGATCACGTGACTGATCATGCACTGATCACGTGACTATCATGCACTGATCACGTGGCTGATCATACACTGTTCACGTGTCTGACCATGCACTGATCACGTGGCTGATCATACAGTGCTCAGGTAACTCATCATGCACTGATCACGTGGCTATCATGGACTGATCACGTGGCTGAACATGCACTGTTCACGTGGCTGATCACACACCTGTCACGTGACATATCATGCACTGATCACGTGGCACTCATGCACTGATCACGTGGCTGATCATACTCTGATCACGTAACTCATCATGCACACATCACGTGGCTATCATGCACTGCTCACGTGGCTCTTCATGGAATGATCACGTAGCTACCATGTACTGGTCACGTGACTGATCATGCACAGATCACGTAAATGATCATGCACTGTTCACGTGACTGATCATGTACTGATCACGTGGCTGATCATGCACTGATCACGTGGCTGATCATGCAACGATCACGTAGCAACCATGTACTGGTCACGTGACTGATCATGCACTGATCACGTAATTGATCCTGCACTGATCACGTGGCTCATCATGCACTGATCACGTGGCTGATCACACATGTATCACGTGACTGATCATGCACTGATCACGTGGCTCTCATGCACTGATCACGTGGCTATCATGCACTGATCACGTGGCTATCATGCCCTGATCACGTGGCTGATCACACACGTATCACGTGACTGATCATGCACTGATCACGTGGCTATCATGCAGTGATCACGTGGCTATCATGCACTGATCACGCGGCTGATCACGCAATGATCACGTAGCTACCATGTACTGGTCACGTGACTGATCATGCACTGATCACGTAATTGATCATGCACTGATCAGGTGACTTATCATGCACTGATAACGTGAGTGATCATGCACTGATCACGTGACTGATCATGCACTGATCTCGTGGCTATCATGCACGGATCATGTGGCTGATCATGCAATGTTCACGTAGCTACCATATACTGGTCACGTGACTGATCATGCACTGATCACGTAATTGATCATGCACTGATCATGTGGCTGATCATGCACTGATCACGTGGCTGATCATCCACTGATCACGTGACTGATCATGCACTGATCACGTGACTGATCATGCACTGATCACGTGGCTATCATGCACTGATCACGTGGCTGGTCATGCACTGATCACGTGACTGCTCATGCACAGATCACGTGACTGATCATGCACTGAACACGTGACTGATCATGCACTGATCACGTGGCTATCATGCACTACTCACGTGGCTGATCATGCAATGATCATGTAGCTACCATGTACCGGTCACGGTTGACTGATCATACACCCATCAGGTGACGGATCATGCACTGATCACGTGGCTATCATGCACTGTTCACGTGGCTGATCATACACTGATCACCTGCCTGGTCATGCACAGATCACGTGACAAATCATGAACTGATCACATAGCTATCATGAACTGATCACCTGGCTGATCATGCACTGATCACGTGGCTGATCATGCACTGATACCGTGACTGAGCATGGACTGATCACGTGACTATCATGTAGTGATCACGTGACTTAATGGCGCTGATCATGTGACTGATCATGCGCTGATCATGTTGCTATCATACACTGATCATGTGCCTCTGGAGGCAATAAACAAAGAGCTGAGTAGGCACGAATCAAACAGTCAGCAGGCAATAATCATGGAACTCAGGTGTGAGGAATCATGCTGCTCAGCTGGCAATAATCAAGCAGCTGAGCAGGCAGGAATTACGCAGCACAGCTGACAATTGTCAAGCAGATGACAGGCAGGAATCGTGCAGCTCAGCTGGCAATTGTCAAGCAGATGAGCAGACGGTAATCACGCAGCTCAGCAGGCCCAGATCACGTGACTGAGCATGCACTGTTCACGTGGCTGATCATACGCTGCTCACGTAACTGATAATGCACTGATCACGTGGCTATCATGCACTGATCACGTGGCTGATCATACACTGCTCACGTAACTGATAATGCACTGATCAAGTGGCTATCATGCACTGATCACGTGGCTGATCATACACTGTTCACGTGGCTGACCATGCACTGATCACGTGGCTGATCATGCACTGATCACGTAACTGATCATGCACTGATCACGTGGCTGATCATACACTGATCACGTGGCTATCATGCACTTTTTACGTGGCTGATCAAACACTGATCACGTGACTGATAATGCACTGATCACGTGGCTATCGTGCACTGATTAACTGGCTATCGTGCACTGATCACGTGGCTGATCATGCACTGATCACGAGACTGATCATGCACTAATCACGTCTATATCATGCACTGATCACATGACTGCCCATGCACTGATCACGCGGATGATCATACACTGATCATGCGACAGATCATGCACTGATCACGTGGCTATCATGCACTGATCACGCGGCTGTTCATGCAATGATCACGTAGCTACCATGTACTGGTCACGTGAGTGATCATGCACTGATCACGTAACTGATCATGCACTGATCAGGTGACTTATCATGCACTGTTAACGTGAGTGATCATGCACTGATCACGTGACTGATCATGCACTGATCACGTGGCTATCATGCACTACTCACGTGGCTGATCATGCAATGATCATGTAGCTACCATGTACCGGTCAGGTGACTGATCATACACCCATCAGGTGACGGATCATGCACTGATCACGTGGCTATCATGCACTGTTCACGTGGCTGATCATACACTGATCACCTGCCTGGTCATGCACAGATCACGTGACAAATCATGAACTGATCACATAGCTATCATGAACTGATCACCTGGCTGATCATGCACTGATCACGTGGCTGATCATGCACTGATACCGTGACTGAGCATGGACTGATCACATGACTATCATGTAGTGATCACGTGACTTAATGGCTCTGATCATGTGACTGATCATGCGCTGATCATGTTTGCTATCATACACTGATCATGTGCCTCTGGAGGCAATAAACAAAGAGCTGAGTAGGCACGAATCAAACAGTCAGCAGGCAATAATCATGGAACTCAGGTGTGAGGAATCATGCTGCTCAGCTGGCAATAATCAAGCAGCTGAGCAGGCAGGAATTACGCAGCACAGCTGATAATTGTCAAGCAGATGACAGGCAGGAATCGTGCAGCTCAGCTGGCAATTGTCAAGCAGATGAGCAGACGGTAATCACGCAGCTCAGCAGGCCCAGATCACGTGACTGAGCATGCACTGTTCACGTGGCTGATCATACGCTGCTCACGTAACTGATAATGCACTGATCACGTGGCTATCATGCACTGATCACGTGGCTGATCATACACTGTTCACGTGTTTGACCATGCACTGATCACGTGGCTGATCATACACTGCTCACGTAACTGATCATGCACTGATCACGTGGCTGATCATACACTGATCAGTTGGCTATCATGCACTTATTACTTGGCTGATCATACACTGATCACGTGACTGATAATGCACTGATCATCTGGCTATCGTGCACTCATTAACTGGCTATCGTGCACTGATCACGTGGTTGATCATACACTGATCACGAGACTGATCATGCACTAATCACGTCTATATCATGCACTGATCACATGACTGCCCATGCACTGATCACCCGGATGATCATACACTGATCATGCGACAGATCATGCACTGATCACGTGGCTATCATGCACTGCTCACGCGGCTGTTCATGCAATGATCACGTAGCTACCATGTACTGGTCACGTGAGTGATCATGCACTGATCACGTAATTCATCATGCACTGATCAGGTGACTTATCATGCACTGTTAACGTGAGTGATCATGCACTGATCACGTGACTGATCATGCACTGACCTCGTGGCTATCATGCACGGCTCATGTGGCTGATCATGCAATGATCACCTAGATACCATATACTGGTCACGTGACTGATCATGCACTGATCACGTAATTGATCATGCACTGATCACGTGGCTGATCATGCACTGATCACGTGGCTGATCATCCACTGATCACGTGACTGATCATGCACTGATCACGTGACTGATCATGCACTGATCACGTGACTGATCATGCACTGATCACCTGCCTGGTCATGCACAGATCACGTGACAAATCATGAACTGATCACATAGCTATCATGAACTGATCACCTGGCTGATCATGCACTGATCACGGGCTGATCATGCACTGATACCATGACTGAGTATGGACTGATCACATGACTATCATGTAGTGATCACGTGACTTAATGGCTCTGATCATGTGACTGATCATGCACTGATAATGTTTGCTATCATATACTGATCATGTGCCTCTGGGGGCAATAAACAAAGAGCTGAGTAGGCACGAATTATACAGTCAGCAGGCAATAATCATGGAACTCAGCTGTGAGGAATCATGCTGCTCAGCTGGCAATAATCAAGCAGCTAGCAGGCAGGAATTTCGCAGCACAGCTGTCAATTGTCAAGCAGATGACAGGCAGGAATCGTGCAGCTCAGCTGGCAATTGTCAAGCAGATGAGCAGACAGTAATCACGCAGCTCAGCAGGCCCTGATCACGTGACTGAGCAGGCACTGTTCACGTGGCTGATCATACACTGATCACGTGATGATCATGCACTGATCACTTGGATATCATGCACTGATCACATGGCTGATCATACACTGTTCACGTGTCTGACCATGCACTGATCACGTGGCTGATCATACAGTGCTCAGGTAACTGATCATGCACTGATCACGTGGCTATCATGGACTGATCACGTGGCTGAACATGCACTGTTCACGTGGCTGATCACACAACTGCCACGTGACATATCATGCACTGATCACGTGGCACTCATGCACTGATCACGTGGCTGATCATACTCTGCTCACGTAACTCATCATGCACACATCACGTGGCTATCATGCACTGCTCACGTGGCTCGTCATGGAATGATCACATAGCTACCATATACTGGTCACGTGACTGATCATGCACAGATCACATAAATGATCATGCACTGTTCACGTGACTGATCATGTACTGATCACGTGACTGATCATGCACTGATCACGTGGCTATCATGCTCTGCTCACGTGGCTGATCATGCAACGATCACGTAGCAACCATGTACTGGTCACGTGACTGATCATGCACTGATCACGTAATTGATCATGCACTGATCACGTGGCTCATCATGCACTGATCACGTGGCTGATCACACATGTATCACGTGACTGATCATGCACTGATCACGTGGCTCTCATGCACTGATCACGTGGCTATCATGCCCTGATCACGTGGCTGATCACACACGTATCACGTGACTGATCATGCACTGATCACGTGGCTATCATGCAGTGATCACGTGGCTATCATGCACTGATCACGCGGCTGATCACGCAATGATCACGTAGCTACCATGTACTGGTCACGTGACTGATCATGCACTGATCACGTAATTGATCATGCACTGATCAGGTGACTTATCATGCACTGTTAACGTGAGTGATCATGCACTGATCACGTGACTGATCATCCACTGATCTCGTGGCTATCATGCACGGCTCATGTGGCTGATCATGCAATGATCACCTAGCTACCATAGACTGGTCACGTGACTGATCATGCACTGATCACGTAATTGATCATGCACTGATCACGTGGCTGATCATGCACTGATCACGTGGCTGATCATCCACTGATCACGTGACTGATCATGCACTGATCACGTGACTGATCATGCACTGATCACGTGGCTATCATGCACTGATCACGTGGCTGGTCATACACTGATCACGTGCCTGGTCATGCACAGATTACATGACTGATCATGCACTGAACACGTGACTGATCATGCACTGATCACGTGACTGATCATGCACTGATCACGTGGCTATCATGCACTACTCACGTGGCTGATCATGCAATGATCATGTAGCTACCATGTACCAGTCAGTTGACTGATCATACACCCATCAGGTGACGGATCATGCACTGATCATGTGGCTATCATGCACTGTTCACGTGGCTGATCATACACTGATCACCTGCCTGGTCATGCACAGATCACGTGACAAATCATGAACTGATCACATAGCTATCATGAACTGATCACCTGGCTGATCATGCACTGATCACGTGGATGATCATGCACTGATACCGTGACTGAGCATGGACTGATCACATGACTATCATGCAGTGATCACGTGGCTATCATGCACTACTCACGTGGCTGATCATGCAATGATCATGTAGCTACCATGTACAGGTCACGTGAATGATCATACACCCATCAGGTGACTGATCATGCACTGATCACGTGGCTATCATGCACAGATCACGAGACTGATCATGCACTGATCACGTCTATATCATGCACTGATCACATGACTGCCCATGCACTGATCACGTGGATGATCATACACTAATCACGTGACAGATCATGCACTGATCACGTGGCTGATCATGCACTGATCAGGTAACTTATCATGCACTGTTAATGTGAGTGATCATGCACTGATCACGTGACTGATAATGCACTGATCACGTGGCTATCATGCACTACTCACGTGGCTGATCATGCACTGTTCACGTGTCTGACCATGCACTGATCACGTGGCTGATCATACACTGATCACGTAACTGATCATGCACTGATCACGTGGCTGATCATACACTGATCAGTGGCTATCATGCACTTTTTACTTGGCTGATCAAACACTGATCACGTGACTGATAATGCACTGATCATCTGGCTATCGTGCACTCATTAACTGGCTATCGTGCACTGATCACGTGGCTGATCATGCACTGATCACGAACTGATCATGCACTAATCACGTCTATATCATGCACTGATCACATGACTGCCCATGCACTGATCACCTGGATGATCATACACTGATCATGCGACAGATCATGCACTGATCACGTGGCTATCATGCACTGCTCACGCGGCTGTTCATGCAATGATCACATAGCTACCATGTACTGGTCACGTGAGTGATCATGCACTGATCACGTAATTGATCATGCACTGATCAGGTGACTTATCATGCACTGTTAACGTGAGTGATCATGCACTGATCACGTGACTGATCATGCACTGACCACGTGGCTATCATGCACGGCTCATGTGGCTGATCATGCAATGATCACCTAGCTACCATGTACTGGTCACGTGACAGATCATGCACTGATCACGTAATGATCATGCACTGATCACGTGGCTGATCATGCACTGATCACGTGGCTGATCATCCACTGATCACGTGACTGATCATGCACTGATCACGTGGCTGATCATGCACTGATCACCTGCCTGGTCATGCACAGATCACGTGACAAATCATGAACTGATCACATAGCTATCATGAACTGATCACCTGGCTGATCATGCACTGATCACGTGGCTGATCATGCACTGATACCGTGACTGAGCATGGACTGATCACATGACTATCATGTAGTGATCACGTGACTTAATGGCGCTGATCATGTGACTGATCATGCGCTGATAATGTTTGCTATCATATACTGATCATGTGCCTCTGGAGGCAATAAACAAAGAGCTGAGTAGGCACGAATTAAACAGTCAGCAGGCAATAATCATGGAACTCAGGTGTGAGGAATCATGCTGCTCAGCTGGCAATAATCAAGCAGCTAGCAGGCAGGAATTACGCAGCACAGCTGTCAATTGTCAAGCAGATGACAGGCAGGAATCGTGCAGCTCAGCTGGCAATTGTCAAGCAGATGAGCAGACGGTAATCACGCAGCTCAGCAGGCCCAGATCACGTGACTGAGCAGGCACTGTTCACGTGGCTGATCATACGCTGATCACGTGATGATCATGCACTGATCACGTGGATATCATGCACTGATCACATGGCTGATCATACACTGTTCACGTGTCTGACCATGCACTGATCACGTGGCTGATCATACAGTGCTCAGGTAACTGATCATGCACTGATCACGTGGCTATCATGGACTGATCACGTGGCTGATCATGCACTGATCACGTGGCTGATCACACAACTATCACGTGACTGATCATGCACTGATCACGTGGCACTCATGCACTGATCACGTGGCTGATCATACACTGATCACGTAACTGATCATGCACACATCACGTGGCTATCATGCACTGCTCACGTGGCTCGTCATGGAATGATCACGTAGCTACCATATACTGGTCACGTGACTGATCATGCACAGATCACATAAATGATCATGCACTGATCACGTGACTGATCATTAACTGATCACGTGACTGATCATGCACTGATCACGTGGCTATCATGCACTGCTCACGTGGCTGATCATGCAACGATCACGTAGCAACCATGTACTGGTCACGTGACTGATCATGCACTGATCACGTAATTGATCATGAACTGATCACGTGGCTCATCATGCACTGATCACGTGGCTGATCACACATGTATCACGTGACTGATCATGCACTGATCACGTGGCTCTCATGCACTGATCACGTGGCTATCATGCCCTGATCACGTGGCTGATCATGCACGTATCACGTGACTGATCATGCACTGATCACGTGGCTATCATGCAGTGATCACGTGGCTATCATGCACTGATCACGCGGCTGATCACGCAATGATCACGTAGCTACCATGTACTGGTCACGTGACTGATCATGCACTGATCACGTAATTGATCATGCACTGATCAGGTGACTTATCTTGCACTGTTAACGTGACTGATCATGCACTGATCACGTGACTGATCATCCACTGATCTCGTGGCTATCATGCACGGCTCGTGTGGCTGATCATGCAATGATCACCTAGCTACCATATACTGGTCACGTGACTGATCATGCACTGATCACGTAACTGATCATGCACTGATCACGTGGCTGATCATGCACTGATCACGTGGCTGATCATCCACTGATCACGTGACTGATCATGCACTGATCACGTCACTAATCATGCACTGATCACGTGGCTATCATGCACTGATCACTTGGGTGGTCATACACTGATCACGTGCCTGGTCATGCACAGATTACATGACTGATCATGCACTGATCACGTGACTGATCATGCACTGATCACGTGGCTATCATGCACTGCTCACGTGGCTGATCATGCAATGATCATGTAGCTACCATGTACCAGTCAGTTGACTGATCATACACCCATCAGGTGACGGATCATGCACTGATCACGTGGCTATCATGCACTGTTCACGTGGCTGATCATACACTGATCACCTGACTGGTCATGCACAGATCACGTGAAAAATCATGCACTGATCACATAGCTATCATGAACTGATCACCTGGCTGATCATGCACTGATCACGTGGATGATCAGGCACTGATACCGTGACTGATCATGGACTGATCACATGACTGATCATGTAGTGATCACGTGGCTATCATACACTGCTCACGTGGCTGATCATGCAATGATCACGTAGCTACCATGCACAGGTCACGTGAATGATCATACACCCATCAGGTGACTGATCATGCACTGATCACGTGGCTATCATGCACTGATCACGAGACTGATCATGCACTGATCACGTCTATATCATGCACTGATCACGTGACTGCCCATGCACTGATCACGTGGATGATCATACACTAATCATGTGACAGATCATGCACTGATCACGTGGCTGATCATGCACTGATCACGTAATTGATCCTGCACTGATCACGTGGCTCATCATGCACTGATCACGTGGCTGATCACACATGTATCACGTGACTGATCATGCACTGATCACGTGGCTCTCATGCACTGATCACGTGGCTATCATGCACTGATCACGTGGATATCATGCCCTGATCACGTGGCTGATCACACACGTATCACATGACTGATCATGCACTGATCACGTGGCTATCATGCAGTGATCACGTGGCTATCATGCACTGATCACGTGGCTGATCACGCAATGATCACGTAGCTACCATGTACTGGTCACGTGACTGATCATGCACTGATCACGTAATTGATCATGCACTGATCAGGTGACTTATCATGCACTGTTAACGTGAGTGATCATGCACTGATCACGTGACTGATCATGCACTGATCTCGTGGCTATCATGCACGGCTCATGTGGCTGATCATGCAATGTTCACCTAGCTACCATATACTGGTCACGTGACTGATCATGCACTGATCACGTAATTGATCATGCACTGATCATGTGGCTGATCATGCACTGATCACGTGGCTGATCATCCACTGATCACGTGACTGATCATGCACTGATCACATGACTGATCATGCACTGATCACGTGGCTATCATGCACTGATCACTTGGCTGGTCATACACTGATCACGTGCCTGGTCATGCACAGATTACATGACTGATCATGCACTGAACACGTGACTGATCATGCACTCATCACGTGGCTATCATGCACTACTCACGTGGCTGATCATGCAATGATCATGTAGCTACCATGTACCGGTCAGTTGACTGATCATACACCCATCAGGTGACGGATCATGCACTGATCACGTGGCTATCATGCACTGTTCACGTGGCTGATCATACACTGATCACCTGCCTGGTCATGCACAGATCACGTGACAAATCATGAACTGATCACATAGCTATCATGAACTGATCACCTGGCTGATCATGCACTGATCACGTGGATGATCATGCACTGATACCGTGACTGAGCATGGACTGATCACATGACTATCATGTAGTGATCACGTGGCTATCATGCACTACTCACGTGGCTGATCATGCAATGATCATGTAGCTACCATGTACAGATCACGTGAATGATCATACACCCATCAGGTGACTGATCATGCACTGATCACGTGGCTATCATGCACTGATCACGAGACTGATCATGCACTGATCACGTCTATATCATGCACTGATCACATGACTGCCCATGCACTGATCACGTGGATGATCATACACTAATCATGTGACAGATCATGCACTGATCACGTGGCTGATCATGCAATGATCAGGTGACTTATCATGCACTGTTAACCTGAGTGATCATGCACTGATCACGTGACTGATCATGCACTAATCACGTCGCTATCATGCACTACTCACGTGGCTGATCATGCAATGATCATGTAGCCACCATGTACCGGTCAGGTGACTGATCATACACCCATCAGGTGACGGATCATGCACTGATCACGTGGCTATCATGCACTGTTCACGTGGCTGATCATACACTGATCCTGCCTGGTCATGCACAGATCACGTGACAAATCATGAACTGATCACATAGCTATCATGAACTGATCACCTGGCTGATCATGCACTGATCACGTGGCTGATCATGCACTGATACCGTGACTGAGCATGGACTGATCACATGACTATCATGTAGTGATCACGTGACTTAATGGCGCTGATCATGTGACTGATCATGCGCTGATCATGTTTGCTATCATACACTGATCATGTGCCTCTGGAGGCAATAAACAAAGAGCTGAGTAGGCACGAATCAAACAGTCAGCAGGCAATAATCATGGAACTCAGGTGTGAGGAATCATGCTGCTCAGCTGGCAATAATCAAGCAGCTGAGCAGGCAGGAATTACGCAGCACAGCTGACAATTGTCAAGCAGATGACAGGCAGGAATCGTGCAGCTCAGCTGGCAATTGTCAAGCAGATGAGCAGACGGTAATCACGCAGCTCAGCAGGCCCAGATCACGTGACTGAGCATGCACTGTCACGTGGCTGATCATACGCTGCTCACGTAACTGATAATGCACTGATCACGTGGCTATCATGCACTGATCACGTGGCTGATCATACACTGTTCACGTGTTTGACCATGCACGGATCACGTGGCTGATCATACACTGCTCACGTAACTGATCATGCACTGATCACGTGGCTGATCATACACTGATCAGTTGGCTATCATGCACTTATTACTTGGCTGATCATACACTGATCACGTGACTGATAATGCACTGATCATCTGGCTATCGTGCACTCATTAACTGGCTATTGTGCACTGATCACGTGGTTGATCATACACTGATCACGAGACTGATCATGCACTAATCACGTCTATATCATGCACTGATCACATGACTGCCCATGCACTGATCACCCGGATGATCATACACTGATCATGCGATAGATCATGCACTGATCACGTGGCTATCATGCACTGCTCATGCGGCTGTTCATGCAATGATCACGTAGCTACCATGTACTGGTCACGTGAGTGATCATGCACTGATCACGTAATTGATCATGCACTGATCAGGTGACTTATCATGCACTATTAACGTGAGTGATCATGCACTGATCACGTGACTGATCATGCACTGATCACGTGACTGATCATGCACTGATCACGTGACTGATCATGCACTGATCACCTGCCTGGTCATGCACAGATCACGTGACAAATCATGAACTGATCACATAGCTATCATGAACTGATCACCTGGCTGATCATGCACTGATCACGTGGCTGATCATGCACTGATACCGTGACTGAGCATGGACTGATCACATGACTATCATGTAGTGATCACGTGACTTAATGGCTCTGATCATGTGACTGATCATGCACTGATAATGTTTGCTATCATATACTGATCATGTGCCTCTGGAGGCAATAAACAAAGAGCTGAGTAGGCACGAATTATACAGTCAGCAGGCAATAATCATGGAACTCAGCTGTGAGGAATCATGCTGCTCAGCTGGCAATAATCAAGCAGCTAGCAGGCAGGAATTACGCAGCACAGCTGTCAATTGTCAAGCAGATGACAGGCAGGAATCGTGCAGCTCAGCTGGCAATTGTCAAGCAGATGAGCAGGCAGTAATCACGCAGCTCAGCAGGCCCTGATCACGTGACTGAGCAGGCACTGTTCACGTGGCTGATCATACACTGATCACGTGATGATCATGCACTGATCACTTGGATATCATGCACTGATCACATGGCTGATCATACACTGTTCACGTGTCTGACCATGCACTGATCACGTGGCTGATCATACAGTGCTCAGGTAACTGATCATGCACTGATCACGTGGCTATCATGGACTGATCACGTGGCTGAACATGCACTGTTCACGTGGCTGATCACACACCTGTCACGTGACATATCATGCACTGATCACGTGGCACTCATGCACTGATCACGTGGCTGATCATACTCTGCTCACGTAACTCATCATGCACACATCACGTGGCTATCATGCACTGCTCACGTGGCTCGTCATGGAATGATCACATAGCTACCATATACTGGTCACGTGACTGATCATGCACAGATCACGTAAATGATCATGCACTGTTCACGTGACTGATCATGTACTGATCACGTGACTGATCATGCACTGATCACGTGGCTATCATGCTCTGCTCACGTGGCTGATCATGCAACGATCACGTAGCAACCATGTACTGGTCACGTGACTGATCATGCACTGATCACGTAATTGATCCTGCACTGATCACGTGGCTCATCATGCACTGATCACGTGGCTGATCACACATGTATCACGTGACTGATCATGCACTGATCACGTGGCTCTCATGCACTGATCACGTGGCTATCATGCACTGATCACGTGGATATCATGCCCTGATCACGTGGCTGATCACACACGTATCACATGACTGATCATGCACTGATCACGTGGCTATCATGCAGTGATCATGTGGCTATCATGCACTGATCACGCGGCTGATCACGCAATGATCACGTAGCTACCATGTACTGGTCACGTGACTGATCATGCACTGATCACGTAATTGATCATGCACTGATCAGGTGACTTATCATGCACAGTTAACGTGAGTGATCATGCACTGATCACGTGACTGATCATCCACTGATCTCGTGGCTATCATGCACGGCTCATGTGGCTGATCATGCAATGATCACCTAGCTACCATATACTGGTCACGTGACTGATCATGCACTGATCACGTAATTGATCATGCACTGATCATGTGGCTGATCATGCAATGATCACGTGGCTGATCATCCACTGATCACGTGACTGATCATGCACTGATCACGTCACTGATCATGCACTGATCACGTGGCTATCATGCACTGATCACTTGGCTGGTCATACACTGATCACGTGCCTGGTCATGCACAGATTACATGACTGATCATGCACTGAACACGTGACTGATCATGCACTGATCACGTGGCTATCATGCACTACTCACGTGGCTGATCATGCAATGATCATGTAGCTACCATGTACCGGTCAGTTGACTGATCATACACCCATCAGGTGACGGATCATGCACTGATCACGTGGCTATCATGCACTGTTCACGTGGCTGATCATACACTGATCACCTGCCTGGTCATGCACAGATCACGTGACAAATCATGAACTGATCACATAGCTATCATGAACTGATCACCTGGCTGATCATGCACTGATCACGTGGATGATCATGCACTGATACCGTGACTGAGCATGGACTGATCACATGACTATCATGTAGTGATCACGTGGCTATCATGAACTACTCACGTGGCTGATCATGCAATGATCATGTAGCTACCATGTACAGGTCACGTGAATGATCATACACCCATCAGGTGACTGATCATGCACTGATCACGTGGCTATCATGCACTGATCACGAGACTCATCATGCACTGATCACGTCTATATCATGCACTAATCACATGACTGCCCATGCACTGATCACGTGGATGATCATACACTAATCATGTGACAGATCATGCACTGTTCACGTGGCTGATCATACGCTGCTCATGTAACTGATAATGCACTGATCACGTGGCTATCATGCACTGATCACGTGGCTGATCATACACTGTTCACGTGTTTGACCATGCACTGATCACGTGGCTGATCATACACTGCTCACGTAACTGATCATGCACTGATCACGTGGCTGATCATACACTGATCAGTTGGCTATCATGCACTTATTACTTGGCTGATCATACACTGATCACGTGACTGATAATGCACTGATCATCTGGCTATTGTGCACTGATTAACTGGCTATCGTGCACTGATCACGTGGTTGATCATACACTGATCACGAGACTGATCATGCACTAATCACGTCTATATCATGCACTGATCACATGACTGCCCATGCACTGATCACCCGGATGATCATACACTGATCATGCGACAGATCATGCACTGATCACGTGGCTATCATGCACTGCTCACGCGGCTGTTCATGCAATGATCACGTAGCTACCATGTACTGGTCACGTGAGTGATCATGCACTGATCACGTAATTGATCATGCACTGATCAGGTGACTTATCATGCACTGTTAACGTGAGTGATCATGCACTGATCACGTGACTGATCATGCACTGATCACGTGGCTATCATGCACTACTCACGTGGCTGATCATGCAATGATCATGTAGCTACCATGTACCGGTCAGGTGACTGATCATACACCCATCAGGTGACGGATCATGCACTGATCACGTGGCTATCATGCACTGTTCACGTGGCTGATCATACACTGATCACCTGCCTGGTCATGCACAGATCACGTGACAAATCATGAACTGATCACATAGCTATCATGAACTGATCACCTGGCTGATCATGCACTGATCACGTGGCTGATCATGCACTGATACCGTGACTGAGCATGGACTGATCACATGACTATCATGTAGTGATCACGTGACTTAATGGCGCTGATCATGTGACTGATCATGCGCTGATCATGTTTGCTATCATACACTGATCATGTGCCTCTGGAGGCAATAAACAAAGAGCTGAGTAGGCACGAATCAAACAGTCAGCAGGCAATAATCATGGAACTCAGGTGTGAGGAATCATGCTGCTCAGCTGGCAATAATCAAGCAGCTGAGCAGGCAGGAATTACGCAGCACAGCTGACAATTGTCAAGCAGATGACAGGCAGGAATCGTGCAGCTCAGCTGGCAATTGTCAAGCAGATGAGCAGACGGTAATCACGCAGCTCAGCAGGCCCAGATCACGTGACTGAGCATGCACTGTTCACGTGGCTGATCATACGCTGCTCACGTAACTGATAATGCACTGATCACGTGGCTATCATGCACTGATCACGTGGCTGATCATACACTGTTCACGTGTTTGACCATGCACTGATCACGTGGCTGATCATACACTGCTCACGTAACTGATCATGCACTGATCACGTGGCTGATCATACACTGATCAGTTGGCTATCATGCACTTATTACTTGGCTGATCATACACTGATCACGTGACTGATAATGCACTGATCATCTGGCTATCGTGCACTCATTAACTGGCTATCGTGCACTGATCACGTGGTTGATCATACACTGATCACGAGACTGATCATGCACTAATCACGTCTATATCATGCACTGATCACATGACTGCCCATGCACTGATCACCCGGATGATCATACACTGATCATGCGACAGATCATGCACTGATCACGTGGCTATCATGCACTGCTCACGCGGCTGTTCATGCAATGATCACGTAGCTACCATGTACTGGTCACGTGAGTGATCATGCACTGATCACGTAATTGATCATGCACTGATCAGGTGACTTATCATGCACTGTTAACGTGAGTGATCATGCACTGATCACGTGACTGATCATGCACTGATCTCGTGGATATCATGCACGGCTCATGTGGCTGATCATGCAATGATCACCTAGCTACCATATACTGGTCACGTGACTGATCATGCACTGATCACGTAATTGATCATGCACTGATCACGTGACTGATCTTGCACTGATCTCGTGGTTATCATGCACGGCTCATGTGGCTGATCATGCAATGATCACCTAGCTACCATATACTGGTCACGTGACTGATCATGCACTGATCACGTAATTGATCATGCACTGATCATGTGGCTGATCATGCACTGATCACGGGGCTGATCATCCACTGATCACGTGACTGATCATGCACTGATCACGTGACTGATCATGCACTGATCACGTGACTGATCATGCACTGATCACCTGCCTGGTCATGCACAGATCACGTGACAAATCATGAACTGATCACATAGCTATCATGAACTGATCACCTGGCTGATCATGCACTGATCACGTGGCTGATCATGCACTGATACCGTGACTGAGCATGGACTGATCACATGACTATCATGTAGTGATCACGTGACTTAATGGCTCTGATCATGTGACTGATCATGCACTGATAATGTTTGCTATCATATACTGATCATGTGCCTCTGGAGGCAATAAACAAAGAGCTGAGTAGGCACGAATTATACAGTCAGCAGGCAATAATCATGGAACTCAGCTGTGAGGAATCATGCTGCTCAGCTGGCAATAATCAAGCAGCTAGCAGGCAGGAATTACGCAGCACAGCTGTCAATTGTCAAGCAGATGACAGGCAGGAATCGTGCAGCTCAGCTGGCAATTGTCAAGCAGATGAGCAGACAGTAATCACGCAGCTCAGCAGGCCCTGATCACGTGACTGAGCAGGCACTGTTCACGTGGCTGATCATACACTGATCACGTGATGATCATGCACTGATCACTTGGATATCATGCACTGATCACATGGCTGATCATACACTGTTCACGTGTCTGACCATGCACTGATCACGTGGCTGATCATACAGTGCTCAGGTAACTGATCATGCACTGATCACGTGGCTATCATGGACTGATCACGTGGCTGAACATGCACTGTTCACGTGGCTGATCACACACCTGTCACGTGACATATCATGCACTGATCACGTGGCACTCATGCACAGATCACGTGGCTGATCATACTCTGCTCACGTAACTCATCATGCACACATCACGTGGCTATCATGCACTGCTCACGTGGCTCGTCATGGAATGATCACATAGCTACCATATACTGGTCACGTGACTGATCATGCACAGATCACGTAAATGATCATGCACTGTTCACGTGACTGATCATGTACTGATCACGTGACTGATCATGCACTGATCACGTGGCTATCATGCTCTGCTCACGTGGCTGATCATGCAATGATCACATAGCAACCATGTACTGGTCACGTGACTGATCATGCACTGATCACGTAATTGATCCTGCACTGATCACGTGGCTCATTATGCACTGATCACGTGGCTGATCACACATGTATCACGTGACTGATCATGCACTGATCACGTGGCTCTCATGCACTGATCACGTGGCTATCATGCACTGATCACGTGGATATCATGTCCTGATCACGTGGCTGATCACACACGTATCACATGACTGATCATGCACTGATCACGTGGCTATCATGCAGTGATCACGTGGCTATCATGCACTGATCACGCGGCTGATCACGCAATGATCACGTAGCTACCATGTACTGGTCACGTGACTGATCATGCACTGATCACGTAATTGATCATGCACTGATCAGGTGACTTATCATGCACTGTTAACGTGAGTGATCATGCACTGATCACGTGACTGATCATCCACTGATCTCGTGGCTATCATGCACGGCTCATGTGGCTGATCATGCAATGATCACCTAGCTACCATATACTGGTCACGTGACTGATCATGCACTGATCACGTAATTGATCATGCTCTGATCATGTGGCTGATCATGCACTGATCCCGTGGTTGATCATCCACTGATCACGTGACTGATCATGCACTGATCACGTGACTGATCATGCACTGATCACGTGGCTATCATGCACTGATCACTTGGCTGGTCATACACTGATCACGTGCCTGGTCATGCAAAGATTACATGACTGATCATGCACTGAACACGTGACTGATCATGCACTGATCACGTGGCTATCATGCACTACTCACGTGGCTGATCATGCAATGATCATGTAGCTACCATGTACCGGTCAGGTGACTGATCATACACCCATCAGGTAACGGATCATGCAATGATCACGTGGCTATCATGCACTGTTCACGTGGCTGATCATGCAATGATCATGTAGCTACCATGTACCGGTAAGGTGACTGATCATACACCCATCAGGTGACGGATCATGCACTGATCACGTGGCTATCATGCACTGTTCACGTGGCTGATCATGCAATGATCTTGTAGCTACCATGTACCGGTCAGGTGACTGATCATACACCCATCAGGTGACGGATCATGCACTGATCACGTGGCTGATCATACACTGCTCACGTAACTGATCATGCACTGATCACGTGGCTGATCATACACTGATCAGTTGGCTATCATGCACTTATTACTTGGCTGATCATACACTGATCACGTGACTGATAATGCACTGATCATCTGGCTATCGTGCACTCATTAACTGGCTATCGTGCACTGATCACGTGGTTGATCATACACTGATCACGAGACTGATCATGCACTAATCACGTCTATATCATGCACTGATCACATGACTGCCCATGCACTGATCACCCGGATGATCATACACTGATCATGCGACAGATCATGCACTGATCACGTGGCTATCATGCACTGCTCACGCGGCTGTTCATGCAATGATCACGTAGCTACCATGTACTGGTCACGTGAGTGATCATGCACTGATCACGTAATTGATCATGCACTGATCAGGTGACTTATCATGCACTGTTAACGTGAGTGATCATGCACTGATCACGTGACTGATCATGCACTGATCTCGTGGCTATCATGC
The DNA here is from genome assembly GCF_032452875.1 of Bos javanicus. Lineage (NCBI taxonomy): Eukaryota > Metazoa > Chordata > Mammalia > Artiodactyla > Bovidae > Bos > Bos javanicus. The sequence goes on along the minus strand of NW_026894331.1, from coordinate 111,388 downwards.
ACGGCTCATGTGGCTGATCATGCAATGATCACCTAGCTACCATATACTGGTCACGTGACTGATCGTGCACTGATCACGTAATTGATCATGCACTGATCACGTGGCTGATCATGCACTGATCACGTGGCTGATCATCCACTGATCACGTGACTGATCATGCACTGATCACGTGACTGATCATGCACTGATCACGTGACTGATCATGCACTGATCACCTGCCTGGTCATGCACAGATCACGTGACAAATCATGAACTGATCACATAGCTATCATGAACTGATCACCTGGCTGATCATGCACTGATCACGTGGCTGATCATGCACTGATACCGTGACTGAGCATGGACTGATCTCATGACTATCATGTAGTGATCACGTGACTTAATGGCGCTGATCATGTGACTGATCATGCACTGATAATGTTTGCTATCATATACTGATCATGTGCCTCTGGAGGCAATAAACAAAGAGCTGAGTAGGCACGAATTATACAGTCAGCAGGCAATAATCATGGAACTCAGCTGTGAGGAATCATGCTGCTCAGCTGGCAATAATCAAGCAGCTAGCAGGCAGGAATTACGCAGCACAGCTGTCAATTGTCAAGCAGATGACAGGCAGGAATCGTGCAGCTCAGCTGGCAATTGTCAAGCAGATGAGCAGACAGTAATCACGCAGCTCAGCAGGCCCTGATCACGTGACTGAGCAGGCACTGTTCACGTGGCTGGTCATACACTGATCACGTGTTGATCATGCACTGATCACTTGGATATCATGCACTGATCACATGGCTGATCATACACTGTTCATGTGTCTGACCATGCACTGATCACGTGGCTGATCATACAGTGCTCAGGTAACTGATCATGCACTGATCACGTGGCTATCATGGACTGATCACGTGGCTGAACATGCACTGTTCACGTGGCTGATCACACACCTGTCACGTGACATATCATGCACTGATCACGTGGCACTCATGCACTGATCACGTGGCTGATCATACTCTGCTCACGTAACTCATCATGCACACATCACGTGGCTATCATGCACTGCTCACGTGGCTCGTCATGGAATGATCACATAGCTACCATATACTGGTCACGTGACTGATCATGCACAGATCACGTAAATGATCATGCACTGTTCACGTGACTGATCATGTACTGATCACGTGACTGATCATGCTCTGCTCACGTGGCTGATCATGCAACGATCACGTAGCAACCATGTACTGGTCACGTGACTGATCATGCACTGATCACGTAATTGATCCTGCACTGATCACGTGGCTCATCATGCACTGATCACGTGGCTGATCACACATGTATCACGTGACTGATCATGCACTGATCACGTGGCTCTCATGCACTGATCACGTGGCTATCATGCACTGATCACGTGGATATCATGCCCTGATCACGTGGCTGATCACACACGTATCACATGACTGATCATGCACTGATCACGTGGCTATCATGCAGTGATCACGTGGCTATCATGCACTGATCACGTGGCTGATCACGCAATGATCACGTAGCTACCATGTACTGGTCACGTGACTGATCATGCACTGATCACGTAATTGATCATGCACTGATCAGGTGACTTATCATGCACTGTTAACGTGAGTGATCATGCACTGATCACGTGACTGATCATCCACTGATCTCGTGGCTATCATGCACGGCTCATGTGGCTGATCATGCAATGTTCACCTAGCTACCATATACTGGTCACGTGACTGATCATGCACTGATCACGTAATTGATCATGCACTGATCATGTGGCTGATCATGCACTGATCACGTGGCTGATCATCCACTGATCACGTGACTGATCATGCACTGATCACGTGACTGATCATGCACTGATCACGTGGCTATCATGCACTGATCACTTGGCTGGTCATACACTGATCACGTGCCTGGTCATGCACAGATTACATGACTGATCATGCACTGAACACGTGACTGATCATGCACTGATCACGTGGCTATCATGCACTACTCACGTGGCTGATCATGCAATGATCATGTAGCTACCATGTACCGGTCAGTTGACTGATCATACACCCATCAGGTGACGGATCATGCACTGATCATGTGGCTATCATGCACTGTTCACGTGGCTGATCATACACTGATCACCTGCCTGGTCATGCACAGATCACGTGACAAATCATGAACTGATCACATAGCTATCATGAACTGATCACCTGGCTGATCATGCACTGATCACGTGGCTGATCATGCACTGATACCGTGACTGAGCATGGACTGATCACATGACTATCATGTAGTGATCACGTGACTTAATGGCGCTGATCATGTGACTGATCATGCGCTGATCATGTTTGCTATCATACACTGATCATGTGCCTCTGGAGGCAATAAACAAAGAGCTGAGTAGGCACGAATCAAACAGTCAGCAGGCAATAATCATGGAACTCAGGTGTGAGGAATCATGCTGCTCAGCTGGCAATAATCAAGCAGCTGAGCAGGCAGGAATTACGCAGCATAGCTGATAATTGTCAAGCAGATGACAGGCAGGAATCGTGCAGCTCAGCTGGCAATTGTCAAGCAGATGAGCAGACGGTAATCACGCAGCTCAGCAGGCCCAGATCACGTGACTGAGCATGCACTGTTCACGTGGCTGATCATACGCTGCTCACGTAACTGATAATGCACTGATCACGTGGCTATCATGCACTGATCACGTGGCTGATCATACACTGTTCACGTGTTTGACCATGCACTGATCACGTGGCTGATCATACACTGCTCACGTAACTGATCATGCACTGATCACGTGGCTGATCATACACTGATCAGTTGGCTATCATGCACTTATTACTTGGCTGATCATACACTGATCACGTGACTGATAATGCACTGATCATCTGGCTATCGTGCACTCATTAACTGGCTATCGTGCACTGATCACGTGGTTGATCATACACTGATCACGAGACTGATCATGCACTAATCACGTCTATATCATGCACTGATCACATGACTGCCCATGCACTGATCACCCGGATGATCATACACTGATCATGCGACAGATCATGCACTGATCACGTGGCTATCATGCACTGCTCACGCGGCTGTTCATGCAATGATCACGTAGCTACCATGTACTGGTCACGTGAGTGATCATGCACTGATCACGTAATTGATCATGCACTGATCAGGTGACTTATGCACTGTTAACGTGAGTGATCATGCACTGATCACGTGACTGATCATGCACTGATCACGTGGCTATCATGCACTACTCACGTGGCTGATCATGCAATGATCATGTAGCTACCATGTACCGGTCAGGTTACTGATCATACACCCATCAGGTGACGGATCATGCACTGATCACGTGGCTATCATGCACTGTTCACGTGGCTGATCATACACTGATCACCTGCCTGGTCATGCACAGATCACGTGACAAATCATGAACTGATCACATAGCTATCATGAACTGATCACCTGGCTGATCATGCACTGATCACGTGGCTGATCATGCACTGATACCGTGACTGAGCATGGACTGATCACATGACTGTCATGTAGTGATCACGTGACTTAATGGCGCTGATCATGTGACTGATCATGCGCTGATCATGTTGCTATCATACACTGATCATGTGCCTCTGGAGGCAATAAACAAAGAGCTGAGTAGGCACGAATCAAACAGTCAGCAGGCAATAATCATGGAACTCAGGTGTGAGGAATCATGCTGCTCAGCTGGCAATAATCAAGCAGCTGAGCAGGCAGGAATTACGCAGCACAGCTGATAATTGTCAAGCAGATGACAGGCAGGAATCGTGCAGCTCAGCTGGCAATTGTCAAGCAGATGAGCAGACGGTAATCACGCAGCTCAGCAGGCCCAGATCACGTGACTGAGCATGCACTGTTCACGTGGCTGATCATACGCTGCTCACGTAACTGATAATGCACTGATCACGTGACTATCATGCACTGATCACGTGGCTGATCATACACTGTTCACGTGTTTGACCATGCACTGATCACGTGGCTGATCATACACTGCTCACGTAACTGATCATGCACTGATCACGTGGCTGATCATACACTGATCAATTGGCTATCATGCACTTATTACTTGGCTGATCATACACTGATCACGTGACTGATAATGCACTGATCATCTGGCTATCGTGCACTCATTAACTGGCTATCGTGCACTGATCACGTGGTTGATCATACACTGATCACGAGACTGATCATGCACTAATCACGTCTATATCATGCACTGATCACATGACTGCCCATGCACTGATCACCCGGATGATCATACACTGATCATGCGACAGATCATGCACTGATCACGTGGCTATCATGCACTGCTCACGCGGCTGTTCATGCAATGATCACGTAGCTACCATGTACTGGTCACGTGAGTGATCATGCACTGATCACGTAATTGATCATGCACTGATCAGGTGACTTATCATGCACTGTTAACGTGAGTGATCATGCACTGATCACGTGACTGATCATGCACTGATCTCGTGGCTATCATGCACGGCTCATGTGGCTGATCATGCAATGATCACCTAGCTACCATATACTGGTCACGTGACTGATCGTGCACTGATCACGTAATTGATCATGCACTGATCACGTGGCTGATCATGCACTGATCACGTGGCTGATCATCCACTGATCACGTGACTGATCATGCACTGATCACGTGACTGATCATGCACTGATCACGTGACTGATCATGCACTGATCACCTGCCTGGTCATGCACAGATCACGTGACAAATCATGAACTGATCACATAGCTATCATGAACTGATCACCTGGCTGATCATGCACTGATCACGTGGCTGATCATGCACTGATACCGTGACTGAGCATGGACTGATCTCATGACTATCATGTAGTGATCACGTGACTTAATGGCGCTGATCATGTGACTGATCATGCACTGATAATGTTTGCTATCATATACTGATCATGTGCCTCTGGAGGCAATAAACAAAGAGCTGAGTAGGCACGAATTATACAGTCAGCAGGCAATAATCATGGAACTCAGCTGTGAGGAATCATGCTGCTCAGCTGGCAATAATCAAGCAGCTAGCAGGCAGGAATTACGCAGCACAGCTGTCAATTGTCAAGCAGATGACAGGCAGGAATCGTGCAGCTCAGCTGGCAATTGTCAAGCAGATGAGCAGACAGTAATCACGCAGCTCAGCAGGCCCTGATCACGTGACTGAGCAGGCACTGTTCACGTGGCTGGTCATACACTGATCACGTGATGATCATGCACTGATCACTTGGATATCATGCACTGATCACATGGCTGATCATACACTGTTCATGTGTCTGACCATGCACAGATCACGTGGCTGATCATACAGTGCTCAGGTAACTGATCATGCACTGATCACGTGGCTATCATGGACTGATCACGTGGCTGAACATGCACTGTTCACGTGGCTGATCACACACCTGTCACGTGACATATCATGCACTGATCACGTGGCACTCATGCACTGATCACGTGGCTGATCATACTCTGCTCACGTAACTCATCATGCACACATCACGTGGCTATCATGCACTGCTCACGTGGCTCGTCATGGAATGATCACATAGCTACCATATACTGGTCACGTGACTGATCATGCACAGATCACGTAAATGATCATGCACTGTTCACGTGACTGATCATGTACTGATCACGTGACTGATCATGCTCTGCTCACGTGGCTGATCATGCAACGATCACGTAGCAACCATGTACTGGTCACGTGACTGATCATGCACTGATCACGTAATTGATCCTGCACTGATCACGTGGCTCATCATGCACTGATCACGTGGCTGATCACACATGTATCACGTGACTGATCATGCACTGATCACGTGGCTCTCATGCACTGATCACGTGGCTATCATGCACTGATCACGTGGATATCATGCCCTGATCACGTGGCTGATCACACACGTATCACATGACTGATCATGCACTGATCACGTGGCTATCATGCAGTGATCACGTGGCTATCATGCACTGATCACGTGGCTGATCACGCAATGATCACGTAGCTACCATGTACTGGTCACGTGACTGATCATGCACTGATCACGTAATTGATCATGCACTGATCAGGTGACTTATCATGCACTGTTAACGTGAGTGATCATGCACTGATCACGTGACTGATCATCCACTGATCTCGTGGCTATCATGCACGGCTCATGTGGCTGATCATGCAATGTTCACCTAGCTACCATATACTGGTCACGTGACTGATCATGCACTGATCACGTAATTGATCATGCACTGATCATGTGGCTGATCATGCACTGATCACGTGGCTGATCATCCACTGATCACGTGACTGATCATGCACTGATCACGTGACTGATCATGCACTGATCACGTGGCTATCATGCACTGATCACTTGGCTGGTCATACACTGATCACGTGCCTGGTCATGCACAGATTACATGACTGATCATGCACTGAACACGTGACTGATCATGCACTGATCACGTGGCTATCATGCACTACTCACGTGGCTGATCATGCAATGATCATGTAGCTACCATGTACCGGTCAGTTGACTGATCATACACCCATCAGGTGACGGATCATGCACTGATCACGTGGCTATCATGCACTGTTCACGTGGCTGATCATACACTGATCACCTGCCTGGTCATGCACAGATCACGTGACAAATCATGAACTGATCACATAGCTATCATGAACTGATCACCTGGCTGATCATGCACTGATCACGTGGATGATCATGCACTGATACCGTGACTGAGCATGGACTGATCACATGACTATCATGTAGTGATCACGTGGCTATCATGCACTACTCACGTGGCTGATCATGCAATGTTCATGTAGCTACCATGTACTGATCACGTGAATGATCATACACCCATCAGGTGACTGATCATGCACTGATCACGTGGCTATCATGCACTTATCACGAGACTGATCATGCACTGATCACGTCTATATCATGCACTGATCACATCACTGCCCATGCACTGATCACGTGGATGATCATACACTAATCATGTGACAGATCATGCAATGATCACGTGGCTGATCATGCACTGATCAGGTGACTTATCATGCACTGTTAACGTGAGTGATCATGCACTGATCACGTGACTGATCATGCACTGATCACGTGGCTATCATGCACTACTCACGTGGCTGATCATGCAATGATCATGTAGCTACCATGTACCGGACAGGTGACTGATCATACACCCATCAGGTGACGGATCATGCACTGATCACGTGGCTATCATGCACTGTTCACGTGGCTGATCATACACTGATCACCTGCCTGGTCATGCACAGATCACGTGACAAATCATGAACTTATCACATAGCTATCATGAACTGATCACCTGGCTGATCATGCACTGATCACGTGGCTGATCATGCACTGATACCGTGACTGAGCATGGACTGATCACATGACTATCATGTAGTGATCACGTGACTTAATGGCTCTGATCATGTGACTGATCATGCACTGATAATGTTTGCTATCATATACTGATCATGTGCCTCTGGAGGCAATAAACAAAGAGCTGAGTAGGCACGAATTATACAGTCAGCAGGCAATAATCATGGAACTCAGCTGTGAGGAATCATGCTGCTCAGCTGGCAATAATCAAGCAGCTAGCAGGCAGGAATTACGCAGCACAGCTGTCAATTGTCAAGCAGATGACAGGCAGGAATCGTGCAGCTCAGCTGGCAATTGTCAAGCAGATGAGCAGACAGTAATCACGCAGCTCAGCAGGCCCTGATCACGTGACTGAGCAGGCACTGTTCACGTGGCTGATCATACACTGATCACGTGATGATCATGCACTGATCACTTGGATATCATGCACTGATCACATGGCTGATCATACACTGTTCACGTGTCTGACCATGCACTGATCACGTGGCTGATCATACAGTGCTCAGGTAACTGATCATGCACTGATCACGTGGCTATCATGGACTGATCACGTGGCTGAACATGCACTGTTCACGTGGCTGATCACACACCTGTCACGTGACATATCATGCACTGATCACGTGGCACTCATGCACTGATCACGTGGCTGATCATACTCTGCTCACGTAACTCATCATGCACACATCACGTGGCTATCATGCACTGCTCACGTGGCTCGTCATGGAATGATCACATAGCTACCATATACTGGTCACATGACTGATCATGCACAGATCACGTAAATGATCATGCACTGTTCACGTGACTGATCATGTACTGATCACGTGACTGATCATGCACTGATCACGTGGCTATCATGCTCTGCTCACGTGGCTGATCATGCAACGATCACGTAGCAACCATGTACTGGTCACGTGACTGATCATGCACTGATCACGTAATTGATCCTGCACTGATCACGTGGCTCATCATGCACTGATCACGTGGCTGATCACACATGTATCACGTGACTGATCATGCACTGATCACGTGGCTCTCATGCACTGATCACGTGGCTATCATGCACTGATCACGTGGATATCATGCCCTGATCACGTGGCTGATCACACACGTATCACATGACTGATCATGCACTGATCACGTGGCTATCATGCAGTGATCACGTGGCTATCATGCACTGATCACGCGGCTGATCACGCAATGATCACGTAGCTACCATGTACTGGTCACGTGACTGATCATGCACTGATCACGTAATTGATCATGCACTGATCAGGTGACTTATCATGCACTGTTAACGTGAGTGATCATGCACTGATCACGTGACTGATCATCCACTGATCACGTGGCTATCATGCACGGCTCATGTGGCTGATCATGCAATGATCACCTAGCTACCATATACTGGTCACGTGACTGATCATGCACTGATCACGTAATTGATCATGCACTGATCATGTGGCTGATCATGCACTGATCACGTGGCTGATCATGCACTGATCACGTGACTGATCATGCACTGATCACGTGACTGATCATGCACTGATCACGTGGCTATCATGCACTGATCACTTGGCTGATCATGCACTGATCACGTGCCTGGTCATGCACAGATTACATGACTGATCATGCACTGAACACATGACTGATCATGCACTGATCACGTGGCTATCATGCACTACTCACGTGGCTGATCATGCAATGATCATGTAGCTACCATGTACCGGTCAGTTGACTGATCATACACCCACCAGGTGACGGATCATGCACTGATCATGTGGCTATCATGCACTGTCCACGTGGCTGATCATACACTGATCACCTGCCTGGTCATGCACAGATCACGTGACAAATCATGAACTGATCACATAGCTATCATGAACTGATCACCTGGCTGATCATGCACTGATCACGTGGATGATCATGCACTGATACCATGACTGAGCATGGACTGATCACATGACTATCATGTAGTGATCACGTGGCTATCATGCACTACTCACGTGGCTGATCATGCAATGTTCATGTAGCTACCATGTACAGGTCACGTGAATGATCATGCACTGATCACGTAATTGATCATGCACTGATCAGGTGACTTATCATGCACTGTTAACGTGAGTGATCATGCACTGATCACGTGACTGATCATCCACTGATCTCGTGGCTATGATGCACGGCTCATGTGGCTGATCATGCAATGATCACCTAGCTACCATATACTGGTCACGTGACTGATCATGCACTGATCACGTAATTGATCATGCACTGATCATGTGGCTGATCATGCACTGATCACGTGGCTGATCATGCACTGATCACGTGACTGATCATGCACTTATCACGTGACTGATCATGCACTGATCACGTGACTCATCATGCACTGATCACCTGCCTGGTCATTCACAGATCACGTGACAAATCATGCACTGATCACATAGCTATCATGAACTGATCACCTGGCTGATCATGCACTGATCACGTGGCTGATCATGCACTGATACCGTGACTGAGCATGGACTGATCACATGACTATCATGTAGTGATCACGTGACTTAATGGCTCTGATCATGTGACTGATCATGCACTGATAATGTTTGCTATCATATACTGATCATGTGCCTCTGAAGGCAATAAACAAAGAGCTGAGTAGGCACGAATTATACAGTCAGCAGGCAATAATCATGGAACTCAGCTGTGAGGAATCATGCTGCTCAGCTGGCAATAATCAAGCAGCTAGCAGGCAGGAATTACGCAGCACAGCTGTCAATTGTCAAGCAGATGACAGGCAGGAATCGTGCAGCTCAGCTGGCAATTGTCAAGCAGATGAGCAGACAGTAATCACGCAGCTCAGCAGGCCCTGATCACGTGACTGAGCATGCACTGTTCACGTGGCTGATCATACACTGATCACGTGATGATCATGCACTGATCACGTGGATATCATGCACTGATCACGTGGCTGATCATTCACTGTTCACGTGTCTGACCATGCACTGATCACGTGGCTGATCATACACTGCTCACGTAACTGATCATGCACTGATCACGTGGCTATCATGCACTGATCACGTGGCTGATCATGCACTGTTCACGTGGCTGATCACACACTGTCACGTGACATATCATGCACTGATCACGTGGCATCATGCACTGATCACGTGGCTGATCATACACTGATCACGTAACTGATCATGCACACATCACGTGGCTATCATGCACTGCTCACGTGGCTGTCATGGAATGATCACGTAGCTACCATATACTGGTCACGTGACTGATCATGCACTGATCACGTAAATGATCATGCACTGATCACGTGACTGATCATGCACTGATCACGTGACTGATCATGCACTGATCACGTGGCTGATCATGCAACTGATCACGTAGCAACCATGTACTGGTCACGTGACTGATCATGCACTGATCACGTAATTGATCATGCACTGATCACGTGACTTATCATGCACTGATCACGTGAGTGATCATGCACTGATCACGTGACTGATCATGCACTGATCACGTGGCTATCATGCACTGATCACGTGGCTGATCATGCAATGATCACGTAGCTACCATGCACTGATCACGTGACTGATCATGCACTGATCACGTAATTGATCATGCACTGATCACGTGGCTGATCATGCACTGATCACGTGGCTGATCATGCACTGATCACGTGACTGATCATGCACTGATCACGTGACTGATCATGCACTGATCACGTGGCTATCATGCACTGATCACGTGGCTGATCATGCACTGATCACGTGACTGATCATGCACTGATCACGTGACTGATCATGCACTGATCACGTGACTGATCATGCACTGATCACGTGGCTATCATGCACTGATCACGTGGCTGATCATGCACTGATCACGTAGCTACCATGTACTGGTCAGTGACTGATCATGCACTGATCACGTGACTGATCATGCACTGATCACGTGGCTATCATGCACTGATCACGTGGCTGATCATGCACTGATCACGTGACTGATCATGCACTGATCACGTGACTGATCATGCACTGATCACGTGGCTATCATGCACTGATCACGTGGCTGATCATGCACTGATCACGTGGCTGATCATGCACTGATACATGACTGATCATGCACTGATCACATGACTATCATGCACTGATCACGTGGCTATCATGCACTGATCACGTGGCTGATCATGCAATGATCACGTAGCTACCATGTACTGGTCACGTGACTGATCATGCACTGATCACGTAATTGATCATGCACTGATCACGTGACTGATCATGCACTGATCACGTGAGTGATCATGCACTGATCACGTGACTGATCATGCACTGATCACGTGGCTATCATGCACTGCTCATGTGGCTGATCATGCAATGATCACGTAGCTACCATATACTGGTCACGTGACTGATCATGCACTGATCACGTAACTGATCATGCACTGATCACGTGGCTGATCATGCACTGATCACGTGGCTGATCATGCACTGATCACGTGACTGATCATGCACTGATCACGTGACTGATCATGCACTGATCACGTGACTGATCATGCACTGATCACCTGCCTGGTCATGCACTGATCACGTGACAAATCATGCACTGATCACATAGCTATCATGAACTGATCACCTGGCTGATCATGCACTGATCACGTGGCTGATCATGCACTGATACCGTGACTGAGCATGGACTGATCACATGACTATCATGTAGTGATCACGTGACTTAATGGCTCTGATCATGTGACTGATCATGCACTGATCATGTTTGCTATCATACACTGATCATGTGCCTCTGGAGGCAATAAACAAAGAGCTGAGTAGGCACGAATCATACAGTCAGCAGGCAATAATCATGGAACTCAGCTGTGAGGAATCATGCTGCTCAGCTGGCAATAATCAAGCAGCTGAGCAGGCAGGAATTACGCAGCACAGCTGTCAATTGTCAAGCAGATGACAGGCAGGAATCGTGCAGCTCAGCTGGCAATTGTCAAGCAGATGAGCAGACAGTAATCACGCAGCTCAGCAGGCCCTGATCACGTGACTGAGCAGGCACTGTTCACGTGGCTGATCATACACTGATCACGTGATGATCATGCACTGATCACTTGGATATCATGCACTGATCACGTGGCTGATCATACACTGTTCACGTGTCTGACCATGCACTGATCACGTGGCTGATCATACACTGCTCACGTAACTGATCATGCACTGATCACGTGGCTATCATGCACTGATCACGTGGCTGAACATGCACTGTTCACGTGGCTGATCACACACCTGTCACGTGACATATCATGCACTGATCACGTGGCACTCATGCACTGATCACGTGGCTGATCATACTCTGCTCACGTAACTCATCATGCACACATCACGTGGCTATCATGCACTGCTCACGTGGCTCGTCATGGAATGATCACATAGCTACCATATACTGGTCACGTGACTGATCATGCACAGATCACGTAAATGATCATGCACTGTTCACGTGACTGATCATGCACTGATCACGTGACTGATCATGCACTGCTCACGTGGCTGATCATGCAACGATCACGTAGCAACCATGTACTGGTCACGTGACTGATCATGCACTGATCACGTAATTGATCATGCACTGATCACGTGGCTCATCATGCACTGATCACGTGGCTGATCACACATGTATCACGTGACTGATCATGCACTGATCACGTGGCTCTCATGCACTGATCACGTGGCTATCATGCACTGATCACGTGGATATCATGCACTGATCACGTGGCTGATCACACACGTATCACATGACTGATCATGCACTGATCACGTGGCTATCATGCACTGATCACGTGGCTATCATGCACTGATCACGTGGCTGATCATGCAATGATCACGTAGCTACCATGTACTGGTCACGTGACTGATCATGCACTGATCACGTAATTGATCATGCACTGATCACGTGACTGATCATGCACTGATCACGTGAGTGATCATGCACTGATCACGTGACTGATCATGCACTGATCACGTGGCTATCATGCACTGCTCACGTGGCTGATCATGCAATGATCACGTAGCTACCATATACTGGTCACGTGACTGATCATGCACTGATCACGTAATTGATCATGCACTGATCACGTGGCTGATCATGCACTGATCACGTGGCTGATCATGCACTGATCACGTGACTGATCATGCACTGATCACGTGACTGATCATGCACTGATCACGTGGCTATCATGCACTGATCACGTGGCTGATCATGCACTGATCACGTGCCTGATCATGCACTGATCACATGACTGATCATGCACTGATCACGTGACTGATCATGCACTGATCACGTGGCTATCATGCACTACTCACGTGGCTGATCATGCAATGATCATGTAGCTACCATGTACAGGTCACGTGACTGATCATACACCCATCAGGTGACTGATCATGCACTGATCACGTGGCTATCATGCACTGATCACGTGACTGATCATGCACTGATCACGTCTATATCATGCACTGATCACATGACTGCCCATGCACTGATCACGTGGATGATCATACACTGATCATGTGACAGATCATGCACTGATCACGTGGCTGATCATGCACTGATACCGTGACTGAGCATGGACTGATCACATGACTATCATGTAGTGATCACGTGACTTAATGGCGCTGATCATGTGACTGATCATGCGCTGATCATGTTTGCTATCATACACTGATCATGTGCCTCTGGAGGCAATAAACAAAGAGCTGAGTAGGCACGAATCAAACAGTCAGCAGGCAATAATCATGGAACTCAGGTGTGAGGAATCATGCTGCTCAGCTGGCAATAATCAAGCAGCTGAGCAGGCAGGAATTACGCAGCACAGCTGACAATTGTCAAGCAGATGACAGGAAGGAATCGTGCAGCTCAGCTGGCAATTGTCAAGCAGATGAGCAGACAGTAATCACGCAGCTCAGCAGGCCCAGATCACGTGACTGACCATGCACTGTTCACGTGGCTGATCATACACTGATCACGTAACTGATCATGCACTGATCACGTGGCTATCATGCACTGATCACGTGGCTGATCATACACTGTTCACGTGTCTGACCATGCACTGATCACGTGGCTGATCATACACTGCTCACGTAACTGATCATGCACTGATCACGTGGCTGATCATGCACTGATCAGTGGCTATCATGCACTGATTACGTGGCTGATCATACACTGATCACGTGACTGATCATGCACTGATCATCTGGCTATCATGCACTCATTAACTGGCTATCATGCACTGATCACGTGGTTGATCATACACTGATCACGAGACTGATCATGCACTGATCACGTCTATATCATGCACTGATCACATGATTTCCCATGCACTGATCACCCGGATGATCATACACTGATCATGCGACAGATCATGCACTGATCACGTGGCTATCATGCACTGCTCACGCGGCTGTTCATGCAATGATCACGTAGCTACCATGTACTGGTCACGTGAGTGATCATGCACTGATCACGTAATTGATCATGCACTGATCAGGTGACTTATCATGCACTGTTAACGTGAGTGATCATGCACTGATCACGTGACTGATCATGCACTGATCACGTGGCTATCATGCACTGCTCACGTGGCTGATCATGCAATGATCACGTAGCTACCATGTACTGGTCACGTGACTGATCATGCACTGATCACGTAATTGATCATGCACTGATCACGTGGCTGATCATGCACTGATCACGTGGCTGATCATGCACTGATCACGTGACTGATCATGCACTGATCACGTGACTGATCATGCACTGATCACCTGCCTGGTCATGCACAGATCACGTGACAAATCATGAACTGATCACATAGCTATCATGAACTGATCACCTGGCTGATCATGCACTGATCACGTGGCTGATCATGCACTGATACCGTGACTGAGCATGGACTGATCACATGACTATCATGTAGTGATCACGTGACTTAATGGCGCTGATCATGTGACTGATCATGCACTGATAATGTTTGCTATCATACACTGATCATGTGCCTCTGGAGGCAATAAACAAAGAGCTGAGTAGGCACGAATCATACAGTCAGCAGGCAATAATCATGGAACTCAGCTGTGAGGAATCATGCTGCTCAGCTGGCAATAATCAAGCAGCTAGCAGGCAGGAATTACGCAGCACAGCTGTCAATTGTCAAGCAGATGACAGGCAGGAATCGTGCAGCTCAGCTGGCAATTGTCAAGCAGATGAGCAGACAGTAATCACGCAGCTCAGCAGGCCCTGATCACGTGACTGAGCAGGCACTGTTCACGTGGCTGATCATACACTTATCACGTGATGATCATGCACTGATCACTTGGATATCATGCACTGATCACGTGGCTGATCATACACTGTTCACGTGTCTGACCATGCACTGATCACGTGGCTGATCATACACTGCTCACATAACTGATCATGCACTGATCACGTGGCTATCATGCACTGATCACGTGGCTGAACATGCACTGTTCACGTGGCTGATCACACACCTGTCATGTGACATATCATGCACTGATCACGTGGCACTCATGCACTGATCACGTGGCTGATCATACTCTGCTCACGTAACTAATCATGCACACATCACGTGGCTATCATGCACTGCTTACGTGGCTCGTCATGGAATGATCACATAGCTACCATATACTGGTCACGTGACTGATCATGCACAGATCACGTAAATGATCATGCACTGTTCACGTGACTGATCATGTACTGATCACGTGACTGATCATGCACTGATCACGTGGCTATCATGCACTGATCACGTGGCTGATCATGCACTGATCACGTGACTGATCATGCACTGATCACGTGGCTGATCATGCACTGATCACGTGGCTGATCATGCACTGATCACGTGACTGATCATGCACTGATCACGTGGCTATCATGCACTGATCACGTGACTGATCATGCACTGATCACGTGGCTGATCATGCACTGATCACGTGGCTGATCATGCACTGATCACGTGACTGATCATGCACTGATCACGTGACTGATCATGCACTGATCACGTGGCTATCATGCACTGATCACGTGGCTGATCATGCAATGATCACGTAGCTACCATGTACTGGTCACGTGACTGATCATGCACTGATCACGTAATTGATCATGCACTGATCACGTGACTGATCATGCACTGATCACGTGACTGATCATGCACTGATCACGTGACTGATCATGCACTGATCACGTGGCTGATCATGCACTGATCACGTGGCTGATCATGCACTGATCACGTGACTGATCATGCACTGATCACGTGGCTATCATGCACTGATCACGTGGCTGATCATGCACTGATCACGTGACTGATCATGCACTGATCACGTGACTGATCATGCACTGATCACGTGACTGATCATGCACTGATCACGTGGCTATCATGCACTATCACGTGGCTGATCATGCAATGATCATGTAGCTACCATGTACTGGTCAGTGACTGATCATGCACTGATCAGGTGACTGATCATGCACTGATCACGTGGCTATCATGCACTGATCACGTGGCTGATCATACACTGATCACCTGCCTGGTCATGCACAGATCACGTGACAAATCATGAACTGATCACATAGCTATCATGCACTGATCACGTGGCTGATCATGCACTGATCACGTGGCTGATCATGCACTGATACGTGACTGAGCATGGACTGATCACATGACTATCATGCACTGATCACGTGGCTATCATGCACTATCACGTGGCTGATCATGCAATGATCATGTAGCTACCATGTACTGGTCACGTGACTGATCATACACTGATCACGTGACTGATCATGCACTGATCACGTGGCTATCATGCACTGATCACGTGACTGATCATGCACTGATCACGTCTATATCATGCACTGATCACGTGACTGATCATGCACTGATCACGTGGCTGATCATGCACTGATCACGTGACTGATCATGCACTGATCACGTGGCTGATCATGCACTGATCACGTGACTGATCATGCACTGATCACGTGACTGATCATGCACTGATCACGTGACTGATCATGCACTGATCACGTGGCTATCATGCACTGATCACGTGGCTGATCATGCAATGATCACGTAGCTACCATGTACCTGTCACGTGACTGATCATGCACTGATCACGTGACTGATCATGCACTGATCACGTGGCTATCATGCACTGATCACGTGGCTGATCATGCACTGATCACGTGCCTGATCATGCACTGATCACGTGACTGATCATGCACTGATCACGTAGCTGATCATGCACTGATCACGTGGCTGATCATGCACTGATCACGTGGCTATCATGCACTGATCACGTGGCTGATCATGCACTGATCACGTAGCTATCATGTACTGATCACGTGACTGATCATGCACTGATCACGTAATTGATCATGCACTGATCACGTGACTGATCATGCACTGATCACGTGAGTGATCATGCACTGATCACGTGACTGATCATGCACTGATCACGTGGCTATCATGCACTACTCACGTGGCTGATCATGCAATGATCACGTAGCTACCATGTACTGGTCACGTGACTGATCATGCACTGATCACGTGACTGATCATGCACTGATCACGTGGCTATCATGCACTGATCACGTGGCTGATCATACACTGATCACGTGACTGATCATGCACTGATCACGTGACTGATCATGCACTGATCACGTGGCTGATCATGCACTGATCACCTGCCTGGTCATGCACTGATCACGTGACAAATCATGCACTGATCACATAGCTATCATGAACTGATCACCTGGCTGATCATGCACTGATCACGTGGCTGATCATGCACTGATACCGTGACTGAGCATGGACTGATCACATGACTATCATGTAGTGATCACGTGACTTAATGGCGCTGATCATGTGACTGATCATGCGCTGATCATGTTTGCTATCATACACTGATCATGTGCCTCTGGAGGCAATAAACAAAGAGCTGAGTAGGCACGAATCAAACAGTCAGCAGGCAATAATCATGGAACTCAGGTGTGAGGAATCATGCTGCTCAGCTGGCAATAATCAAGCAGCTGAGCAGGCAGGAATTACGCAGCACAGCTGATAATTGTCAAGCAGATGACAGGCAGGAATCGTGCAGCTCAGCTGGCAATTGTCAAGCAGATGAGCAGATGGTAATCACGCAGCTCAGCAGGCCCAGATCACGTGACTGAGCATGCACTGTTCACGTGGCTGATCATACACTGATCACGTAACTGATCATGCACTGATCACGTGGCTGATCATGCACTGATCACGTGGCTGATCATACACTGTTCACGTGTTTGACCATGCACTGATCACGTGGCTGATCATACACTGCTCTCGTAACTGATCATGCACTGATCACGTGGCTGATCATGCACTGATCAGTGGCTATCATGCACTTATTACTGGCTGATCATACACTGATCACGTGACTGATCATGCACTGATCATCTGGCTATCATGCACTCATTAACTGGCTATCATGCACTGATCACGTGGTTGATCATACACTGATCACGAGACTGATCATGCACTGATCACGTCTATATCATGCACTGATCACATGACTGCCCATGCACTGATCACCCGGATGATCATACACTGATCATGCGACTGATCATGCACTGATCACGTGGCTATCATGCACTGCTCACGTGGCTGTTCATGCAATGATCACGTAGCTACCATGTACTGGTCACGTGAGTGATCATGCACTGATCACGTAATTGATCATGCACTGATCAGGTGACTTATCATGCACTGTTAACGTGAGTGATCATGCACTGATCACGTGACTGATCATGCACTGATCACGTGGCTATCATGCACGGCTCATGTGGCTGATCATGCAATGATCACCTAGCTACCATATACTGGTCACGTGACTGATCATGCACTGATCACGTAATTGATCATGCACTGATCATGTGGCTGATCATGCACTGATCACGTGGCTGATCATCCACTGATCACGTGACTGATCATGCACTGATCACGTGACTGATCATGCACTGATCACGTGACTGATCATGCACTGATCACCTGCCTGGTCATGCACAGATCACGTGACAAATCATGAACTGATCACATAGCTATCATGAACTGATCACCTGGCTGATCATGCACTGATCACGTGGCTGATCATGCACTGATACCGTGACTGAGCATGGACTGATCACATGACTATCATGTAGTGATCACGTGACTTAATGGCTCTGATCATGTGACTGATCATGCACTGATAATGTTTGCTATCATATACTGATCATGTGCCTCTGGAGGCAATAAACAAAGAGCTGAGTAGGCACGAATTATACAGTCAGCAGGCAATAATCATGGAACTCAGCTGTGAGGAATCATGCTGCTCAGCTGGCAATAATCAAGCAGCTGAGCAGGCAGGAATTACGCAGCACAGCTGTCAATTGTCAAGCAGATGACAGGCAGGAATCGTGCAGCTCAGCTGGCAATTGTCAAGCAGATGAGCAGACAGTAATCACGC
Source organism: Bos javanicus (assembly GCF_032452875.1). Lineage (NCBI taxonomy): Eukaryota > Metazoa > Chordata > Mammalia > Artiodactyla > Bovidae > Bos > Bos javanicus. The sequence goes on along the minus strand of NW_026894331.1, from coordinate 91,365 downwards.
AGCTCAGCAGGCCCTGATCACGTGACTGAGCAGGCACTGTTCACGTGGCTGATCATACACTGATCACGTGATGATCATGCACTGATCACTTGGATATCATGCACTGATCACGTGGCTGATCATACACTGTTCACGTGTCTGACCATGCACTGATCACGTGGCTGATCATACACTGCTCACGTAACTGATCATGCACTGATCACGTGGCTATCATGCACTGATCACGTGGCTGAACATGCACTGTTCACGTGGCTGATCACACACCTGTCACGTGACATATCATGCACTGATCACGTGGCACTCATGCACTGATCACGTGGCTGATCATACTCTGCTCACGTAACTCATCATGCACACATCACGTGGCTATCATGCACTGCTCACGTGGCTCGTCATGGAATGATCACATAGCTACCATATACTGGTCACGTGACTGATCATGCACAGATCACGTAAATGATCATGCACTGTTCACGTGACTGATCATGTACTGATCACGTGACTGATCATGCACTGATCACGTGGCTATCATGCTCTGCTCACGTGGCTGATCATGCAACGATCACGTAGCAACCATGTACTGGTCACGTGACTGATCATGCACTGATCACGTAATTGATCCTGCACTGATCACGTGGCTCATCATGCACTGATCACGTGGCTGATCACACATGTATCACGTGACTGATCATGCACTGATCACGTGGCTCTCATGCACTGATCACGTGGCTATCATGCACTGATCACGTGGATATCATGCACTGATCACGTGGCTGATCACACACGTATCACATGACTGATCATGCACTGATCACGTGGCTATCATGCACTGATCACGTGGCTATCATGCACTGATCACGTGGCTGATCATGCAATGATCACGTAGCTACCATGTACTGGTCACGTGACTGATCATGCACTGATCACGTAATTGATCATGCACTGATCACGTGACTGATCATGCACTGATCACGTGAGTGATCATGCACTGATCACGTGACTGATCATGCACTGATCACGTGGCTATCATGCACTGATCACGTGGCTGATCATGCACTGATCACGTAGCTACCATGCACTGATCACGTGACTGATCATGCACTGATCACGTGCCTGATCATGCACTGATCACATGACTGATCATGCACTGATCACGTGACTGATCATGCACTGATCACGTGGCTATCATGCACTACTCACGTGGCTGATCATGCAATGATCATGTAGCTACCATGTACTGGTCAGTTGACTGATCATACACCGATCACGTGACGGATCATGCACTGATCACGTGGCTATCATGCACTGATCACGTGGCTGATCATACACTGATCACGTGCCTGGTCATGCACTGATCACGTGACAAATCATGAACTGATCACATAGCTATCATGAACTGATCACGTGGCTGATCATGCACTGATCACGTGGATGATCATGCACTGATACCGTGACTGATCATGGACTGATCACATGACTATCATGCACTGATCACGTGGCTATCATGCACTATCACGTGGCTGATCATGCAATGATCATGTAGCTACCATGTACTGGTCACGTGAATGATCATACACTGATCAGGTGACTGATCATGCACTGATCACGTGGCTATCATGCACTGATCACGTGACTGATCATGCACTGATCACGTCTATATCATGCACTGATCACGTGACTGATCATGCACTGATCACGTGGATGATCATACACTGATCACGTGACTGATCATGCACTGATCACGTGGCTGATCATGCACTGATCACGTGGCTATCATGCACTGATCACGTGGCTGATCATGCACTGATCACGTAGCTATCATGTACTGTCACGTGACTGATCATACACTGATCACGTGACTGATCATGCACTGATCACGTGGCTATCATGCACTGATCACGTGGCTGATCATGCACTGATCACGTGCCTGATCATGCACTGATCACGTGACAAATCATGCACTGATCACGTGGCTGATCATGCACTGATCACGTGGCTGATCATGCACTGATCACGTGGCTATCATGCACTGATCACGTGGCTGATCATGCACTGATCACGTAGCTATCATGTACTGATCACGTGACTGATCATGCACTGATCACGTAACTGATCATGCACTGATCACGTGACTTATCATGCACTGATCACGTGACTGATCATGCACTGATCACGTGACTGATCATGCACTGATCACGTGGCTATCATGCACTATCACGTGGCTGATCATGCACTGATCACGTAGCTACCATGTACTGGTCACGTGACTGATCATGCACTGATCACGTGACTGATCATGCACTGATCACGTGGCTATCATGCACTGATCACGTGGCTGATCATGCACTGATCACGTGACTGATCATGCACTGATCACGTGACTGATCATGCACTGATCACGTGGCTGATCATGCACTGATCACGTGACTGATCATGCACTGATCACGTGGCTATCATGCACTGATCACGTGGCTGATCATGCACTGATCACGTGGCTATCATGCACTGATCACGTGACTGATCATGCACTGATCACGTGACTGATCATGCACTGATCACGTGGCTGATCATGCACTGATCACGTGGCTGATCATGCACTGATCACGTGACTGATCATGCACTGATCACGTGGCTGATCATGCACTGATCACGTGACTGATCATGCACTGATCACGTGGCTATCATGCACTGATCACGTGGCTGATCATGCACTGATCACGTGGCTGATCATGCACTGATCACGTGACTGATCATGCACTGATCACGTGACTGATCATGCACTGATCACGTGGCTATCATGCACTGATCACGTGGCTGATCATGCACTGATCACGTGACTGATCATGCACTGATCACGTGACTGATCATGCACTGATCACGGGACTGATCATGCACTGATCACGTGGCTATCATGCACTGATCACGTGGCTGATCATGCACTGATCACGTAGCTACCATGTACTGGTCAGTGACTGATCATGCACTGATCACGTGACTGATCATGCACTGATCACGTGGCTATCATGCACTGATCACGTGGCTGATCATGCACTGATCACGTGACTGATCATGCACTGATCACGTGACTGATCATGCACTGATCACGTGGCTATCATGCACTGATCACGTGGCTGATCATGCACTGATCACGTGGCTGATCATGCACTGATCACGTGACTGATCATGCACTGATCACGTGACTGATCATGCACTGATCACGTGGCTATCATGCACTGATCACGTGGCTGATCATGCACTGATCACGTAGCTATCATGCACTGATCACGTGACTGATCATGCACTGATCACGTGGCTGATCATGCACTGATACCGTGACTGAGCATGGACTGATCACATGACTATCATGTAGTGATCACGTGACTTAATGGCACTGATCATGTGACTGATCATGCGCTGATCATGTTTGCTATCATACACTGATCATGTGCCTCTGGAGGCAATAAACAAAGAGCTGAGTAGGCACGAATCAAACAGTCAGCAGGCAATAATCATGGAACTCAGGTGTGAGGAATCATGCTGCTCAGCTGGCAATAATCAAGCAGCTGAGCAGGCAGGAATTACGCAGCACAGCTGATAATTGTCAAGCAGATGACAGGCAGGAATCGTGCAGCTCAGCTGGCAATTGTCAAGCAGATGAGCAGACAGTAATCACGCAGCTCAGCAGGCCCTGATCACGTGACTGATCATGCACTGATCACGTGGCTGATCATGCACTGATCACGTGACTGATCATGCACTGATCACGTGACTGATCATGCACTGATCACGTGACTGATCATGCACTGATCACGTGGCTATCATGCACTGATCACGTGGCTGATCATGCACTGATCACGTAGCTATCATGCACTGATCACGTGACTGATCATGCACTGATCACGTGGCTGATCATGCACTGATCACGTGGCTGATCATGCACTGATCACGTGGCTGATCATGCACTGATCACGTGACTGATCATGCACTGATCACGTGACTGATCATGCACTGATCACGTGGCTATCATGCACTGATCACGTGGCTGATCATGCACTGATCACGTGGCTGATCATGCACTGATCACGTGACTGATCATGCACTGATCACGTGACTGATCATGCACTGATCACGTGGCTATCATGCACTGATCACGTGGCTGATCATGCAATGATCACGTAGCTACCATGTACTGGTCACGTGACTGATCATGCACTGATCACGTGACTGATCATGCACTGATCACGTGGCTATCATGCACTGATCACGTGGCTGATCATGCACTGATCACGTGACTGATCATGCACTGATCACGTGACTGATCATGCACTGATCACGTGGCTATCATGCACTGATCACGTGGCTGATCATGCACTGATCACGTGGCTGATCATGCACTGATCACGTGACTGATCATGCACTGATCACGTGACTGATCATGCACTGATCACGTGGCTATCATGCACTGATCACGTGGCTGATCATGCAATGATCACGTAGCTATCATGTACTGATCACGTGGCTGATCATGCACTGATCACGTGGCTGATCATGCACTGATACCGTGACTGAGCATGGACTGATCACATGACTATCATGTAGTGATCACGTGACTTAATGGCCCTGATCATGTGACTGATCATGCGCTGATCATGTTTGCTATCATACACTGATCATGTGCCTCTGGAGGCAATAAACAAAGAGCTGAGTAGGCACGAGTCAAACAGTCAGCAGGCAATAATCATGGAACTCAGGTGTGAGGAATCATGCTGCTCAGCTGGCAATAATCAAGCAGCTGAGCAGGCAGGAATTACGCAGCACAGCTGATAATTGTCAAGCAGATGACAGGCAGGAATCGTGCAGCTCAGCTGGCAATTGTCAAGCAGATGAGCAGACGGTAATCACGCAGCTCAGCAGGCCCAGATCACGTGACTGAGCATGCACTGTTCACGTGGCTGATCATACACTGATCACGTAACTGATCATGCACTGATCACGTGGCTATCATGCACTGATCACGTGGCTGATCATACACTGTTCACGTGTTTGACCATGCACTGATCACGTGGCTGATCATACACTGCTCACGTAACTGATCATGCACTGATCACGTGGCTGATCATGCACTGATCAGTGGCTATCATGCACTGATTACGTGGCTGATCATACACTGATCACGTGACTGATCATGCACTGATCATCTGGCTATCATGCACTCATTAACTGGCTATCATGCACTGATCACGTGGTTGATCATACACTGATCACGTGACTGATCATGCACTGATCACGTCTATATCATGCACTGATCACATGACTGCCCATGCACTGATCACCCGGATGATCATACACTGATCATGCGACTGATCATGCACTGATCACGTGGCTATCATGCACTGCTCACGCGGCTGTTCATGCAATGATCACGTAGCTACCATGTACTGGTCACGTGACTGATCATGCACTGATCACGTAATTGATCATGCACTGATCAGGTGACTTATCATGCACTGTTAACGTGAGTGATCATGCACTGATCACGTGACTGATCATGCACTGATCACGTGGCTATCATGCACTGCTCACGTGGCTGATCATGCAATGATCACGTAGCTACCATGTACTGGTCACGTGACTGATCATGCACTGATCACGTGATTGATCATGCACTGATCACGTGGCTGATCATGCACTGATCACGTGGCTGATCATGCACTGATCACGTGACTGATCATGCACTGATCACCTGCCTGGTCATGCACAGATCACGTGACAAATCATGAACTGATCACATAGCTATCATGAACTGATCACCTGGCTGATCATGCACTGATCACGTGGCTGATCATGCACTGATACCGTGACTGAGCATGGACTGATCACATGACTATCATGTAGTGATCACGTGACTTAATGGCGCTGATCATGTGACTGATCATGCACTGATCATGTTTGCTATCATACACTGATCATGTGCCTCTGGAGGCAATAAACAAAGAGCTGAGTAGGCACGAATCAAACAGTCAGCAGGCAATAATCATGGAACTCAGGTGTGAGGAATCATGCTGCTCAGCTGGCAATAATCAAGCAGCTGAGCAGGCAGGAATTACGCAGCACAGCTGGCAATTGTCAAGCAGATGACAGGCAGGAATCGTGCAGCTCAGCTGGCAATTGTCAAGCAGATGAGCAGACAGTAATCACGCAGCTCAGCAGGCCCTGATCACGTGACTGAGCATGCACTGTTCACGTGGCTGATCATACACTGATCACGTGACTGATCATGCACTGATCACGTGGCTATCATGCACTGATCACGTGGCTGATCATACACTGTTCACGTGTCTGACCATGCACTGATCACGTGGCTGATCATACACTGCTCACGTAACTGATCATGCACTGATCACGTGGCTGATCATGCACTGATCAGTGGCTATCATGCACTGATCACGTGGCTGATCATACACTGATCACGTGACTGATCATGCACTGATCACTGGCTATCATGCACTCATTAACTGGCTATCATGCACTGATCACGTGGCTGATCATACACTGATCACGAGACTGATCATGCACTGATCACGTCTATATCATGCACTGATCACATGACTGATCATGCACTGATCACGTGGATGATCATACACTGATCATGTGACTGATCATGCACTGATCACGTGGCTATCATGCACTGCTCACGTGGCTGATCATGCAATGATCACGTAGCTACCATGTACTGGTCACGTGACTGATCATGCACTGATCACGTAATTGATCATGCACTGATCACGTGACTTATCATGCACTGTTCACGTGAGTGATCATGCACTGATCACGTGACTGATCATGCACTGATCACGTGGCTATCATGCACTGATCACGTGGCTGATCATGCAATGATCACGTAGCTACCATACTGGTCACGTGACTGATCATGCACTGATCACGTAATTGATCATGCACTGATCACGTGGCTGATCATGCACTGATCACGTGGCTGATCATGCACTGATCACGTGACTGATCATGCACTGATCACGTGACTGATCATGCACTGATCACGTCTATATCATGCACTGATCACGTGACTGATCATGCACTGATCACGTGGATGATCATGCACTGATCACGTGACTGATCATGCACTGATCACGTGGCTATCATGCACTGATCACGTGGCTGATCATGCAATGATCACGTAGCTACCATGTACTGGTCACGTGACTGATCATGCACTGATCACGTAATTGATCATGCACTGATCACGTGACTGATCATGCACTGATCACGTGACTGATCATGCACTGATCACGTGACTGATCATGCACTGATCACGTGGCTATCATGCACTGCTCACGTGGCTGATCATGCAATGATCACGTAGCTACCATGTACTGGTCACGTGACTGATCATGCACTGATCACGTGACTGATCATGCACTGATCACGTGGCTGATCATGCACTGATCACGTGGCTGATCATGCACTGATCACGTGACTGATCATGCACTGATCACCTGCCTGGTCATGCACAGATCACGTGACAAATCATGCACTGATCACATAGCTATCATGAACTGATCACCTGGCTGATCATGCACTGATCACGTGGCTGATCATGCACTGATACCGTGACTGAGCATGGACTGATCACATGACTATCATGTAGTGATCACGTGACTTAATGGCGCTGATCATGTGACTGATCATGCGCTGATCATGTTTGCTATCATACACTGATCATGTGCCTCTGGAGGCAATAAACAAAGAGCTGAGTAGGCACGAATCAAACAGTCAGCAGGCAATAATCATGGAACTCAGGTGTGAGGAATCATGCTGCTCAGCTGGCAATAATCAAGCAGCTGAGCAGGCAGGAATTACGCAGCACAGCTGGCAATTGTCAAGCAGATGACAGGCAGGAATCGTGCAGCTCAGCTGGCAATTGTCAAGCAGATGAGCAGACGGTAATCACGCAGCTCAGCAGGCCCAGATCACGTGACTGAGCATGCACTGTTCACGTGGCTGATCATACACTGATCACGTAACTGATCATGCACTGATCACGTGGCTATCATGCACTGATCACGTGGCTGATCATACACTGTTCACGTGTCTGACCATGCACTGATCACGTGGCTGATCATACACTGCTCACGTAACTGATCATGCACTGATCACGTGGCTGATCATGCACTGATCAGTGGCTATCATGCACTTATTACTTGGCTGATCATACACTGATCACGTGACTGATCATGCACTGATCATCTGGCTATCATGCACTCATTAACTGGCTATCATGCACTGATCACGTGGTTGATCATACACTGATCACGAGACTGATCATGCACTGATCACGTCTATATCATGCACTGATCACATGACTGATCATGCACTGATCACCCGGATGATCATACACTGATCATGTGACTGATCATGCACTGATCACGCGACTATCATGCACTGCTCACGTGGCTGATCATGCAATGATCACGTAGCTACCATGTACTGGTCACGTGAGTGATCATGCACTGATCACGTAATTGATCATGCACTGATCAGGTGACTTATCATGCACTGTTCACGTGAGTGATCATGCACTGATCACGTGACTGATCATGCACTGATCACGTGGCTATCATGCACTGCTCATGTGGCTGATCATGCAATGATCACCTAGCTACCATATACTGGTCACGTGACTGATCATGCACTGATCACGTAATTGATCATGCACTGATCATGTGGCTGATCATGCACTGATCACGTGGCTGATCATCCACTGATCACGTGACTGATCATGCACTGATCACGTGACTGATCATGCACTGATCACGTGACTGATCATGCACTGATCACCTGCCTGGTCATGCACAGATCACGTGACAAATCATGAACTGATCACATAGCTATCATGAACTGATCACCTGGCTGATCATGCACTGATCACGTGGCTGATCATGCACTGATACCGTGACTGAGCATGGACTGATCACATGACTATCATGTAGTGATCACGTGACTTAATGGCTCTGATCATGTGACTGATCATGCACTGATCATGTTTGCTATCATACACTGATCATGTGCCTCTGGAGGCAATAAACAAAGAGCTGAGTAGGCACGAATCATACAGTCAGCAGGCAATAATCATGGAACTCAGCTGTGAGGAATCATGCTGCTCAGCTGGCAATAATCAAGCAGCTGAGCAGGCAGGAATTACGCAGCACAGCTGTCAATTGTCAAGCAGATGACAGGCAGGAATCGTGCAGCTCAGCTGGCAATTGTCAAGCAGATGAGCAGACAGTAATCACGCAGCTCAGCAGGCCCTGATCACGTGACTGAGCATGCACTGTTCACGTGGCTGATCATACACTGATCACGTGATGATCATGCACTGATCACTTGGATATCATGCACTGATCACGTGGCTGATCATACACTGTTCACGTGTCTGACCATGCACTGATCACGTGGCTGATCATACACTGCTCACGTAACTGATCATGCACTGATCACGTGGCTATCATGCACTGATCACGTGGCTGAACATGCACTGTTCACGTGGCTGATCACACACCTGTCACGTGACATATCATGCACTGATCACGTGGCACTCATGCACTGATCACGTGGCTGATCATACTCTGCTCACGTAACTCATCATGCACACATCACGTGGCTATCATGCACTGCTCACGTGGCTCGTCATGGAATGATCACATAGCTACCATATACTGGTCACGTGACTGATCATGCACAGATCACGTAAATGATCATGCACTGTTCACGTGACTGATCATGTACTGATCACGTGACTGATCATGCACTGATCACGTGGCTATCATGCTCTGCTCACGTGGCTGATCATGCAACGATCACGTAGCAACCATGTACTGGTCACGTGACTGATCATGCACTGATCACGTAATTGATCATGCACTGATCACGTGGCTGATCACACTGATCACGTGACTGATCATGCACTGATCACGTGGCTGATCATGCACTGATCACGTGGCTATCATGCACTGATCACGTGGATATCATGCACTGATCACGTGGCTGATCACACACGTATCACATGACTGATCATGCACTGATCACGTGGCTATCATGCACTGATCACGTGGCTATCATGCACTGATCACGTGGCTGATCATGCAATGATCACGTAGCTACCATGTACTGGTCACGTGACTGATCATGCACTGATCACGTAATTGATCATGCACTGATCAGGTGACTTATCATGCACTGTTCACGTGAGTGATCATGCACTGATCACGTGACTGATCATGCACTGATCACGTGGCTATCATGCACTGCTCATGTGGCTGATCATGCAATGATCACCTAGCTACCATATACTGGTCACGTGACTGATCATGCACTGATCACGTAATTGATCATGCACTGATCATGTGGCTGATCATGCACTGATCACGTGGCTGATCATGCACTGATCACGTGACTGATCATGCACTGATCACGTGACTGATCATGCACTGATCACGTGGCTATCATGCACTGATCACGTGGCTGATCATGCACTGATCACGTGCCTGGTCATGCACAGATCACATGACTGATCATGCACTGATCACGTGACTGATCATGCACTGATCACGTGGCTATCATGCACTACTCACGTGGCTGATCATGCAATGATCATGTAGCTACCATGTACTGGTCAGTGACTGATCATACACCCATCAGGTGACGGATCATGCACTGATCACGTGGCTATCATGCACTGATCACGTGGCTGATCATACACTGATCACCTGCCTGGTCATGCACAGATCACGTGACAAATCATGAACTGATCACATAGCTATCATGAACTGATCACGTGGCTGATCATGCACTGATCACGTGGCTGATCATGCACTGATACCGTGACTGATCATGCACTGATCACATGACTATCATGCACTGATCACGTGGCTATCATGCACTACTCACGTGGCTGATCATGCAATGATCATGTAGCTACCATGTACTGGTCACGTGAATGATCATGCACCCATCAGGTGACTGATCATGCACTGATCACGTGGCTATCATGCACTGATCACGTGACTGATCATGCACTGATCACGTCTATATCATGCACTGATCACATGACTGCCCATGCACTGATCACGTGGATGATCATGCACTGATCACGTGACAGATCATGCACTGATCACGTGGCTGATCATGCACTGATCACGTGACTGATCATGCACTGATCACGTGACTGATCATGCACTGATCACGTGACTGATCATGCACTGATCACGTGGCTATCATGCACTGATCACGTGGCTGATCATGCAATGATCACGTAGCTACATGTACTGGTCACGTGACTGATCATACACTGATCAGTGACTGATCATGCACTGATCACGTGGCTATCATGCACTGATCACGTGGCTGATCATGCACTGATCACGTGCCTGATCATGCACTGATCACGTGACTGATCATGCACTGATCACGTGGCTATCATGCACTGATCACGTGGCTGATCATGCACTGATCACGTGGCTGATCATGCACTGATCACGTGGCTGATCATGCACTGATCACGTAGCTATCATGCACTGATCACGTGACTGATCATGCACTGATCACGTGACTGATCATGCACTGATCACGTGACTGATCATGCACTGATCACGTGACTGATCATGCACTGATCACGTGACTGATCATGCACTGATCACGTGGCTATCATGCACTGATCACGTGGCTGATCATGCACTGATCACGTAGCTACCATGTACTGGTCACGTGACTGATCATGCACTGATCACGTGACTGATCATGCACTGATCACGTGGCTATCATGCACTGATCACGTGGCTGATCATGCACTGATCACGTGCCTGATCATGCACTGATCACGTGACTGATCATGCACTGATCACGTGGCTATCATGCACTGATCACGTGGCTGATCATGCACTGATCACGTGACTGATCATGCACTGATCACGTGGCTATCATGCACTGATCACGTGGCTGATCATGCACTGATCACGTGACTGATCATGCACTGATCACGTGACTGATCATGCACTGATCACGTGACTGATCATGCACTGATCACGTGGCTATCATGCACTGATCACGTGGCTGATCATGCACTGATCACGTAGCTACCATGCACTGGTCACGTGACTGATCATGCACTGATCACGTGACTGATCATGCACTGATCACGTGGCTATCATGCACTGATCACGTGGCTGATCATGCACTGATCACGTGCCTGATCATGCACTGATCACGTGACTGATCATGCACTGATCACGTGGCTATCATGCACTGATCACGTGGCTGATCATGCACTGATCACGTGGCTGATCATGCACTGATCACGTGACTGATCATGCACTGATCACGTGACTATCATGCACTGATCACGTGGCTATCATGCACTGATCACGTGGCTGATCATGCACTGATCATGTAGCTACCATGTACTGGTCACGTGACTGATCATGCACTGATCACGTGACTGATCATGCACTGATCACGTGGCTATCATGCACTGATCACGTGACTGATCATGCACTGATCACGTCTATATCATGCACTGATCACATGACTGATCATGCACTGATCACGTGGCTGATCATGCACTGATCACGTGACTGATCATGCACTGATCACGTGGCTGATCATGCACTGATCACGTGACTATCATGCACTGTCACGTGACTGATCATGCACTGATCACGTGACTGATCATGCACTGATCACGTGGCTATCATGCACTACTCACGTGGCTGATCATGCAATGATCATGTAGCTACCATGTACCGGTCACGTGACTGATCATACACCCATCAGGTGACTGATCATGCACTGATCACGTGGCTATCATGCACTGATCACGTGGCTGATCATGCACTGATCACCTGCCTGGTCATGCACAGATCACGTGACAAATCATGAACTGATCACATAGCTATCATGAACTGATCACCTGGCTGATCATGCACTGATCACGTGGCTGATCATGCACTGATACCGTGACTGAGCATGGACTGATCACATGACTATCATGTAGTGATCACGTGACTTAATGGCGCTGATCATGTGACTGATCATGCGCTGATCATGTTTGCTATCATACACTGATCATGTGCCTCTGGAGGCAATAAACAAAGAGCTGAGTAGGCACGAATCAAACAGTCAGCAGGCAATAATCATGGAACTCAGGTGTGAGGAATCATGCTGCTCAGCTGGCAATAATCAAGCAGCTGAGCAGGCAGGAATTACGCAGCACAGCTGATAATTGTCAAGCAGATGACAGGCAGGAATCGTGCAGCTCAGCTGGCAATTGTCAAGCAGATGAGCAGACGGTAATCACGCAGCTCAGCAGGCCCAGATCACGTGACTGAGCATGCACTGTTCACGTGGCTGATCATACACTGATCACGTGACTGATCATGCACTGATCACGTGGCTATCATGCACTGATCACGTGGCTGATCATACACTGTTCACGTGTCTGACCATGCACTGATCACGTGGCTGATCATACACTGCTCACGTAACTGATCATGCACTGATCACGTGGCTGATCATGCACTGATCAGTGGCTATCATGCACTGATTACTTGGCTGATCATACACTGATCACGTGACTGATCATGCACTGATCATCTGGCTATCATGCACTCATTACGTGGCTATCATGCACTGATCACGTGGTTGATCATACACTGATCACGTGACTGATCATGCACTGATCACGTCTATATCATGCACTGATCACATGACTGCCCATGCACTGATCACCCGGATGATCATACACTGATCATGTGACTGATCATGCACTGATCACGTGGCTATCATGCACTGCTCACGTGGCTGATCATGCAATGATCACGTAGCTACCATGTACTGGTCACGTGACTGATCATGCACTGATCACGTAATTGATCATGCACTGATCAGGTGACTTATCATGCACTGATCACGTGAGTGATCATGCACTGATCACGTGACTGATCATGCACTGATCACGTGGCTATCATGCACTGCTCACGTGGCTGATCATGCAATGATCACCTAGCTACCATATACTGGTCACGTGACTGATCATGCACTGATCACGTAATTGATCATGCACTGATCACGTGGCTGATCATGCACTGATCACGTGGCTGATCATGCACTGATCACGTGACTGATCATGCACTGATCACGTGACTGATCATGCACTGATCACGTGACTGATCATGCACTGATCACCTGCCTGGTCATGCACAGATCACGTGACAAATCATGAACTGATCACATAGCTATCATGAACTGATCACCTGGCTGATCATGCACTGATCACGTGGCTGATCATGCACTGATACCGTGACTGAGCATGGACTGATCACATGACTATCATGTAGTGATCACGTGACTTAATGGCTCTGATCATGTGACTGATCATGCACTGATCATGTTTGCTATCATACACTGATCATGTGCCTCTGGAGGCAATAAACAAAGAGCTGAGTAGGCACGAATCATACAGTCAGCAGGCAATAATCATGGAACTCAGCTGTGAGGAATCATGCTGCTCAGCTGGCAATAATCAAGCAGCTGAGCAGGCAGGAATTACGCAGCACAGCTGTCAATTGTCAAGCAGATGACAGGCAGGAATCGTGCAGCTCAGCTGGCAATTGTCAAGCAGATGAGCAGACAGTAATCACGCAGCTCAGCAGGCCCTGATCACGTGACTGAGCATGCACTGTTCACGTGGCTGATCATACACTGATCACGTGATGATCATGCACTGATCACTTGGATATCATGCACTGATCACGTGGCTGATCATACACTGTTCACGTGTCTGACCATGCACTGATCACGTGGCTGATCATACACTGCTCACGTAACTGATCATGCACTGATCACGTGGCTATCATGCACTGATCACGTGGCTGAACATGCACTGTTCACGTGGCTGATCACACACCTGTCACGTGACATATCATGCACTGATCACGTGGCACTCATGCACTGATCACGTGGCTGATCATACTCTGCTCACGTAACTCATCATGCACACATCACGTGGCTATCATGCACTGCTCACGTGGCTCGTCATGGAATGATCACATAGCTACCATATACTGGTCACGTGACTGATCATGCACAGATCACGTAAATGATCATGCACTGTTCACGTGACTGATCATGTACTGATCACGTGACTGATCATGCACTGATCACGTGGCTATCATGCTCTGCTCACGTGGCTGATCATGCAACGATCACGTAGCAACCATGTACTGGTCACGTGACTGATCATGCACTGATCACGTAATTGATCATGCACTGATCACGTGGCTCATCATGCACTGATCACGTGGCTGATCACACATGTATCACGTGACTGATCATGCACTGATCACGTGGCTCTCATGCACTGATCACGTGGCTATCATGCACTGATCACGTGGATATCATGCACTGATCACGTGGCTGATCACACACGTATCACATGACTGATCATGCACTGATCACGTGGCTATCATGCACTGATCACGTGGCTATCATGCACTGATCACGTGGCTGATCATGCAATGATCACGTAGCTACCATGTACTGGTCACGTGACTGATCATGCACTGATCACGTAATTGATCATGCACTGATCACGTGACTGATCATGCACTGATCACGTGGTGATCATGCACTGATCACGTGACTGATCATGCACTGATCACGTGGCTATCATGCACTGATCATGTGGCTGATCATGCACTGATCACGTAGCTACCATATACTGGTCACGTGACTGATCATGCACTGATCACGTAATTGATCATGCACTGATCACGTGGCTGATCATGCACTGATCACGTGGCTGATCATGCACTGATCACGTGACTGATCATGCACTGATCACGTGACTGATCATGCACTGATCACGTGGCTATCATGCACTGATCACGTGGCTGATCATGCACTGATCACGTGCCTGGTCATGCACTGATCACATGACTGATCATGCACTGATCACGTGACTGATCATGCACTGATCACGTGGCTATCATGCACTACTCACGTGGCTGATCATGCAATGATCATGTAGCTACCATGTACAGTCAGTGACTGATCATACACCCATCAGGTGACTGATCATGCACTGATCACGTGGCTATCATGCACTGATCACGTGACTGATCATGCACTGATCACGTCTATATCATGCACTGATCACGTGACTGATCATGCACTGATCACGTGGATGATCATACACTGATCATGTGACTGATCATGCACTGATCACGTGGCTGATCATGCACTGATACCGTGACTGAGCATGGACTGATCACATGACTATCATGTAGTGATCACGTGACTTAATGGCACTGATCATGTGACTGATCATGCGCTGATCATGTTTGCTATCATACACTGATCATGTGCCTCTGGAGGCAATAAACAAAGAGCTGAGTAGGCACGAATCAAACAGTCAGCAGGCAATAATCATGGAACTCAGGTGTGAGGAATCATGCTGCTCAGCTGGCAATAATCAAGCAGCTGAGCAGGCAGGAATTACGCAGCACAGCTGACAATTGTCAAGCAGATGACAGGCAGGAATCGTGCAGCTCAGCTGGCAATTGTCAAGCAGATGAGCAGACGGTAATCACGCAGCTCAGCAGGCCCAGATCACGTGACTGAGCATGCACTGTTCACGTGGCTGATCATACACTGATCACGTGACTGATCATGCACTGATCACGTGGCTATCATGCACTGATCACGTGGCTGATCATACACTGTTCACGTGTCTGACCATGCACTGATCACGTGGCTGATCATACACTGCTCACGTAACTGATCATGCACTGATCACGTGGCTGATCATGCACTGATCAGTGGCTATCATGCACTGATCACGTGGCTGATCATACACTGATCACGTGACTGATCATGCACTGATCATCTGGCTATCATGCACTCATTAACTGGCTATCATGCACTGATCACGTGGTTGATCATACACTGATCACGAGACTGATCATGCACTGATCACGTCTATATCATGCACTGATCACATGACTGCCCATGCACTGATCACGTGGATGATCATACACTGATCATGTGACTTATCATGCACTGTTAACCTGAGTGATCATGCACTGATCACGTGACTGATCATGCAATGATCACGTAGCTACCATGTACTGGTCACGTGAGTGATCATGCACTGATCACGTAATTGATCATGCACTGATCAGGTGACTTATCATGCACTGTTAACCTGAGTGATCATGCACTGATCACGTGACTGATCATGCACTGATCACGTGGCTATCATGCACTACTCACGTGGCTGATCATGCAATGATCATGTAGCTACCATGTACTGGTCACGTGACTGATCATACACCCATCAGGTGACGGATCATGCACTGATCACGTGGCTATCATGCACTGATCACGTGGCTGATCATACACTGATCACCTGCCTGGTCATGCACAGATCACGTGACAAATCATGAACTGATCACATAGCTATCATGAACTGATCACCTGGCTGATCATGCACTGATCACGTGGCTGATCATGCACTGATACCGTGACTGAGCATGGACTGATCACATGACTATCATGTAGTGATCACGTGACTTAATGGCGCTGATCATGTGACTGATCATGCGCTGATCATGTTTGCTATCATACACTGATCATGTGCCTCTGGAGGCAATAAACAAAGAGCTGAGTAGGCACGAATCAAACAGTCAGCAGGCAATAATCATGGAACTCAGGTGTGAGGAATCATGCTGCTCAGCTGGCAATAATCAAGCAGCTGAGCAGGCAGGAATTACGCAGCACAGCTGATAATTGTCAAGCAGATGACAGGCAG
Source organism: Bos javanicus (assembly GCF_032452875.1). Classification (NCBI taxonomy): domain Eukaryota; kingdom Metazoa; phylum Chordata; class Mammalia; order Artiodactyla; family Bovidae; genus Bos; species Bos javanicus. Next base: position 73,484 of record NW_026894331.1, on the reverse strand, counting down.
GAATCGTGCAGCTCAGCTGGCAATTGTCAAGCAGATGAGCAGACGGTAATCACGCAGCTCAGCAGGCCCAGATCACGTGACTGAGCATGCACTGTTCACGTGGCTGATCATACACTGATCACGTGACTGATCATGCACTGATCACGTGGCTATCATGCACTGATCACGTGGCTGATCATACACTGTTCACGTGTCTGACCATGCACTGATCACGTGGCTGATCATACACTGCTCACGTAACTGATCATGCACTGATCACGTGGCTGATCATGCACTGATCAGTTGGCTATCATGCACTGATTACTTGGCTGATCATACACTGATCACGTGACTGATCATGCACTGATCATCTGGCTATCATGCACTCATTAACTGGCTATCATGCACTGATCACGTGGTTGATCATACACTGATCACGAGACTGATCATGCACTGATCACGTCTATATCATGCACTGATCACATGACTGCCCATGCACTGATCACCCGGATGATCATACACTGATCATGCGACAGATCATGCACTGATCACGTGGCTATCATGCACTGCTCACGTGGCTGATCATGCAATGATCACGTAGCTACCATGTACTGGTCACGTGAGTGATCATGCACTGATCACGTAATTGATCATGCACTGATCAGGTGACTTATCATGCACTGATCACGTGAGTGATCATGCACTGATCACGTGACTGATCATGCACTGATCACGTGGCTATCATGCACTGCTCACGTGGCTGATCATGCAATGATCACCTAGCTACCATACTGGTCACGTGACTGATCATGCACTGATCACGTAATTGATCATGCACTGATCACGTGGCTGATCATGCACTGATCACGTGGCTGATCATGCACTGATCACGTGACTGATCATGCACTGATCACCTGCCTGGTCATGCACAGATCACGTGACAAATCATGAACTGATCACATAGCTATCATGAACTGATCACCTGGCTGATCATGCACTGATCACGTGGCTGATCATGCACTGATACCGTGACTGAGCATGGACTGATCACATGACTATCATGTAGTGATCACGTGACTTAATGGCTCTGATCATGTGACTGATCATGCACTGATCATGTTTGCTATCATACACTGATCATGTGCCTCTGGAGGCAATAAACAAAGAGCTGAGTAGGCACGAATCATACAGTCAGCAGGCAATAATCATGGAACTCAGCTGTGAGGAATCATGCTGCTCAGCTGGCAATAATCAAGCAGCTGAGCAGGCAGGAATTACGCAGCACAGCTGTCAATTGTCAAGCAGATGACAGGCAGGAATCGTGCAGCTCAGCTGGCAATTGTCAAGCAGATGAGCAGACAGTAATCACGCAGCTCAGCAGGCCCTGATCACGTGACTGAGCATGCACTGTTCACGTGGCTGATCATACACTGATCACGTGATGATCATGCACTGATCACTTGGATATCATGCACTGATCACGTGGCTGATCATACACTGTTCACGTGTCTGACCATGCACTGATCACGTGGCTGATCATACACTGCTCACGTAACTGATCATGCACTGATCACGTGGCTATCATGCACTGATCACGTGGCTGAACATGCACTGTTCACGTGGCTGATCACACACCTGTCACGTGACATATCATGCACTGATCACGTGGCACTCATGCACTGATCACGTGGCTGATCATACTCTGCTCACGTAACTCATCATGCACACATCACGTGGCTATCATGCACTGCTCACGTGGCTCGTCATGGAATGATCACATAGCTACCATATACTGGTCACGTGACTGATCATGCACAGATCACGTAAATGATCATGCACTGTTCACGTGACTGATCATGTACTGATCACGTGACTGATCATGCACTGATCACGTGGCTATCATGCTCTGCTCACGTGGCTGATCATGCAACGATCACGTAGCAACCATGTACTGGTCACGTGACTGATCATGCACTGATCACGTAATTGATCATGCACTGATCACGTGGCTCATCATGCACTGATCACGTGGCTGATCACACATGTATCACGTGACTGATCATGCACTGATCACGTGGCTCTCATGCACTGATCACGTGGCTATCATGCACTGATCACGTGGATATCATGCACTGATCACGTGGCTGATCACACACGTATCACATGACTGATCATGCACTGATCACGTGGCTATCATGCACTGATCACGTGGCTATCATGCACTGATCACGTGGCTGATCATGCAATGATCACGTAGCTACCATGTACTGGTCACGTGACTGATCATGCACTGATCACGTAATTGATCATGCACTGATCAGGTGACTTATCATGCACTGTTCACGTGAGTGATCATGCACTGATCACGTGACTGATCATGCACTGATCACGTGGCTATCATGCACTGCTCATGTGGCTGATCATGCAATGATCACGTAGCTACCATATACTGGTCACGTGACTGATCATGCACTGATCACGTAATTGATCATGCACTGATCACGTGGCTGATCATGCACTGATCACGTGGCTGATCATGCACTGATCACGTGACTGATCATGCACTGATCACGTGACTGATCATGCACTGATCACGTGGCTATCATGCACTGATCACGTGGCTGATCATGCACTGATCACGTGCCTGATCATGCACTGATCACATGACTGATCATGCACTGATCACGTGACTGATCATGCACTGATCACGTGGCTATCATGCACTACTCACGTGGCTGATCATGCAATGATCATGTAGCTACCATGTACTGGTCAGTTGACTGATCATACACTGATCAGGTGACTGATCATGCACTGATCACGTGGCTATCATGCACTGATCACGTGGCTGATCATGCACTGATCACGTGCCTGGTCATGCACTGATCACGTGACTGATCATGAACTGATCACGTAGCTATCATGCACTGATCACGTGGCTGATCATGCACTGATCACGTGGCTGATCATGCACTGATACCGTGACTGATCATGCACTGATCACGTGACTATCATGCACTGATCACGTGGCTATCATGCACTACTCACGTGGCTGATCATGCAATGATCATGTAGCTACCATGTACAGGTCACGTGAATGATCATACACCCATCAGGTGACTGATCATGCACTGATCACGTGGCTATCATGCACTGATCACGTGACTGATCATGCACTGATCACGTCTATATCATGCACTGATCACATGACTGCCCATGCACTGATCACGTGGATGATCATACACTGATCATGTGACAGATCATGCACTGATCACGTGGCTGATCATGCACTGATACCGTGACTGAGCATGGACTGATCACATGACTATCATGTAGTGATCACGTGACTTAATGGCGCTGATCATGTGACTGATCATGCGCTGATCATGTTTGCTATCATACACTGATCATGTGCCTCTGGAGGCAATAAACAAAGAGCTGAGTAGGCACGAATCAAACAGTCAGCAGGCAATAATCATGGAACTCAGCTGTGAGGAATCATGCTGCTCAGCTGGCAATAATCAAGCAGCTGAGCAGGCAGGAATTACGCAGCACAGCTGACAATTGTCAAGCAGATGACAGGCAGGAATCGTGCAGCTCAGCTGGCAATTGTCAAGCAGATGAGCAGACAGTAATCACGCAGCTCAGCAGGCCCAGATCACGTGACTGAGCATGCACTGTTCACGTGGCTGATCATACACTGATCACGTGACTGATCATGCACTGATCACGTGGCTATCATGCACTGATCACGTGGCTGATCATACACTGTTCACGTGTCTGACCATGCACTGATCACGTGGCTGATCATACACTGCTCACGTAACTGATCATGCACTGATCACGTGGCTGATCATGCACTGATCAGTGGCTATCATGCACTGATCACGTGGCTGATCATGCACTGATCACGTGACTGATCATGCACTGATCATCTGGCTATCATGCACTCATCACTGGCTATCATGCACTGATCACGTGGCTGATCATACACTGATCACGAGACTGATCATGCACTGATCACGTCTATATCATGCACTGATCACATGACTGCCCATGCACTGATCACCCGGATGATCATACACTGATCATGCGACTGATCATGCACTGATCACGTGGCTATCATGCACTGCTCACGTGGCTGATCATGCAATGATCACGTAGCTACCATGTACTGGTCACGTGAGTGATCATGCACTGATCACGTAATTGATCATGCACTGATCAGGTGACTTATCATGCACTGTTCACGTGAGTGATCATGCACTGATCACGTGACTGATCATGCACTGATCACGTGGCTATCATGCACTACTCACGTGGCTGATCATGCAATGATCATGTAGCTACCATGTACTGGTCACGTGACTGATCATACACCCATCAGGTGACTGATCATGCACTGATCACGTGGCTATCATGCACTGATCACGTGGCTGATCATGCACTGATCACCTGCCTGGTCATGCACAGATCACGTGACAAATCATGAACTGATCACATAGCTATCATGAACTGATCACCTGGCTGATCATGCACTGATCACGTGGCTGATCATGCACTGATACCGTGACTGAGCATGGACTGATCACATGACTATCATGTAGTGATCACGTGACTTAATGGCGCTGATCATGTGACTGATCATGCGCTGATCATGTTTGCTATCATACACTGATCATGTGCCTCTGGAGGCAATAAACAAAGAGCTGAGTAGGCACGAATCAAACAGTCAGCAGGCAATAATCATGGAACTCAGGTGTGAGGAATCATGCTGCTCAGCTGGCAATAATCAAGCAGCTGAGCAGGCAGGAATTACGCAGCACAGCTGACAATTGTCAAGCAGATGACAGGCAGGAATCGTGCAGCTCAGCTGGCAATTGTCAAGCAGATGAGCAGACGGTAATCACGCAGCTCAGCAGGCCCAGATCACGTGACTGAGCATGCACTGTTCACGTGGCTGATCATACACTGATCACGTGACTGATCATGCACTGATCACGTGGCTATCATGCACTGATCACGTGGCTGATCATACACTGTTCACGTGTCTGACCATGCACTGATCACGTGGCTGATCATACACTGCTCACGTAACTGATCATGCACTGATCACGTGGCTGATCATGCACTGATCAGTGGCTATCATGCACTGATCACGTGGCTGATCATACACTGATCACGTGACTGATCATGCACTGATCACTGGCTATCATGCACTCATTAACTGGCTATCATGCACTGATCACGTGGTTGATCATGCACTGATCACGTGACTGATCATGCACTGATCACGTCTATATCATGCACTGATCACATGACTGATCATGCACTGATCACGTGGATGATCATACACTGATCATGTGACTGATCATGCACTGATCACGTGGCTATCATGCACTGCTCACGTGGCTGATCATGCAATGATCACGTAGCTACCATGTACTGGTCACGTGACTGATCATGCACTGATCACGTAATTGATCATGCACTGATCACGTGACTTATCATGCACTGTTCACGTGAGTGATCATGCACTGATCACGTGACTGATCATGCACTGATCACGTGGCTATCATGCACTGCTCACGTGGCTGATCATGCAATGATCACGTAGCTACCATGTACTGGTCACGTGACTGATCATGCACTGATCACGTAATTGATCATGCACTGATCACGTGGCTGATCATGCACTGATCACGTGGCTGATCATGCACTGATCACGTGACTGATCATGCACTGATCACCTGCCTGGTCATGCACTGATCACGTGACAAATCATGAACTGATCACATAGCTATCATGAACTGATCACCTGGCTGATCATGCACTGATCACGTGGCTGATCATGCACTGATACCGTGACTGAGCATGGACTGATCACATGACTATCATGTAGTGATCACGTGACTTAATGGCACTGATCATGTGACTGATCATGCACTGATCATGTTTGCTATCATACACTGATCATGTGCCTCTGGAGGCAATAAACAAAGAGCTGAGTAGGCACGAATCATACAGTCAGCAGGCAATAATCATGGAACTCAGCTGTGAGGAATCATGCTGCTCAGCTGGCAATAATCAAGCAGCTGAGCAGGCAGGAATTACGCAGCACAGCTGTCAATTGTCAAGCAGATGACAGGCAGGAATCGTGCAGCTCAGCTGGCAATTGTCAAGCAGATGAGCAGACAGTAATCACGCAGCTCAGCAGGCCCTGATCACGTGACTGAGCATGCACTGTTCACGTGGCTGATCATGCACTGATCACGTGGCTGATCATGCACTGATCACGTGGCTGATCATGCACTGATCACGTGGCTGATCATACACTGCTCACGTAACTGATCATGCACTGATCACGTGGCTGATCATACACTGATCAGTGGCTATCATGCACTGATCACGTGGCTGATCATGCACTGATCACGTGACTGATCATGCACTGATCACTGGCTATCATGCACTCATTCACTGGCTATCATGCACTGATCACGTGGCTGATCATGCACTGATCACGTGACTGATCATGCACTGATCACGTCTATATCATGCACTGATCACATGACTGCCCATGCACTGATCACCCGGATGATCATACACTGATCATGTGACTGATCATGCACTGATCACGTGGCTATCATGCACTGATCACGTGGCTGATCATGCAATGATCACGTAGCTACCATGTACTGGTCACGTGAGTGATCATGCACTGATCACGTAATTGATCATGCACTGATCAGGTGACTTATCATGCACTGTTAACGTGAGTGATCATGCACTGATCACGTGACTGATCATGCACTGATCACGTGACTATCATGCACTGCACACGCGGCTGTTCATGCAATGATCATGTAGCTACCATGTACTGGTCACGTGACTGATCATACACCCATCAGGTGACTGATCATGCACTGATCACGTGGCTATCATGCACTGATCACGTGGCTGATCATACACTGATCACCTGCCTGGTCATGCACAGATCACGTGACAAATCATGCACTGATCACATAGCTATCATGAACTGATCACCTGGCTGATCATGCACTGATCACGTGGCTGATCATGCACTGATACCGTGACTGAGCATGGACTGATCACATGACTATCATGTAGTGATCACGTGACTTAATGGCGCTGATCATGTGACTGATCATGCGCTGATCATGTTTGCTATCATACACTGATCATGTGCCTCTGGAGGCAATAAACAAAGAGCTGAGTAGGCACGAATCAAACAGTCAGCAGGCAATAATCATGGAACTCAGGTGTGAGGAATCATGCTGCTCAGCTGGCAATAATCAAGCAGCTGAGCAGGCAGGAATTACGCAGCACAGCTGATAATTGTCAAGCAGATGACAGGCAGGAATCGTGCAGCTCAGCTGGCAATTGTCAAGCAGATGAGCAGACGGTAATCACGCAGCTCAGCAGGCCCAGATCACGTGACTGAGCATGCACTGTTCACGTGGCTGATCATACACTGATCACGTGACTGATCATGCACTGATCACGTGGCTATCATGCACTGATCACGTGGCTGATCATACACTGTTCACGTGTCTGACCATGCACTGATCACGTGGCTGATCATACACTGCTCACGTAACTGATCATGCACTGATCACGTGGCTGATCATGCACTGATCAGTGGCTATCATGCACTTATTACTTGGCTGATCATACACTGATCACGTGACTGATCATGCACTGATCATCTGGCTATCGTGCACTCATTAACTGGCTATCATGCACTGATCACGTGGTTGATCATACACTGATCACGAGACTGATCATGCACTAATCACGTCTATATCATGCACTGATCACATGACTGCCCATGCACTGATCACGTGGATGATCATACACTGATCATGCGACTGATCATGCACTGATCACGTGGCTATCATGCACTGCTCACGTGGCTGATCATGCAATGATCACGTAGCTACCATGTACTGGTCACGTGAGTGATCATGCACTGATCACGTAATTGATCATGCACTGATCAGGTGACTTATCATGCACTGTTCACGTGAGTGATCATGCACTGATCACGTGACTGATCATGCACTGATCACGTGGCTATCATGCACTGCTCACGTGGCTGATCATGCAATGATCACCTAGCTACCATATACTGGTCACGTGACTGATCATGCACTGATCACGTAATTGATCATGCACTGATCACGTGGCTGATCATGCACTGATCACGTGGCTGATCATGCACTGATCACGTGACTGATCATGCACTGATCACTGCTATCATGCACTGATCACGTGGCTGATCATGCACTGATCACGTGGCTGATCATGCACTGATCACCTGCCTGGTCATGCACAGATCACGTGACAAATCATGAACTGATCACATAGCTATCATGAACTGATCACCTGGCTGATCATGCACTGATCACGTGGCTGATCATGCACTGATACCGTGACTGAGCATGGACTGATCACATGACTATCATGTAGTGATCACGTGACTTAATGGCTCTGATCATGTGACTGATCATGCACTGATCATGTTTGCTATCATACACTGATCATGTGCCTCTGGAGGCAATAAACAAAGAGCTGAGTAGGCACGAATCATACAGTCAGCAGGCAATAATCATGGAACTCAGCTGTGAGGAATCATGCTGCTCAGCTGGCAATAATCAAGCAGCTGAGCAGGCAGGAATTACGCAGCACAGCTGTCAATTGTCAAGCAGATGACAGGCAGGAATCGTGCAGCTCAGCTGGCAATTGTCAAGCAGATGAGCAGACAGTAATCACGCAGCTCAGCAGGCCCTGATCACGTGACTGAGCATGCACTGTTCACGTGGCTGATCATACACTGATCACGTGATGATCATGCACTGATCACTTGGATATCATGCACTGATCACGTGGCTGATCATACACTGTTCACGTGTCTGACCATGCACTGATCACGTGGCTGATCATACACTGCTCACGTAACTGATCATGCACTGATCACGTGGCTATCATGCACTGATCACGTGGCTGAACATGCACTGTTCACGTGGCTGATCACACACCTGTCACGTGACATATCATGCACTGATCACGTGGCACTCATGCACTGATCACGTGGCTGATCATACTCTGCTCACGTAACTCATCATGCACACATCACGTGGCTATCATGCACTGCTCACGTGGCTCGTCATGGAATGATCACATAGCTACCATATACTGGTCACGTGACTGATCATGCACAGATCACGTAAATGATCATGCACTGTTCACGTGACTGATCATGTACTGATCACGTGACTGATCATGCACTGATCACGTGGCTATCATGCTCTGCTCACGTGGCTGATCATGCAACGATCACGTAGCAACCATATACTGGTCACGTGACTGATCATGCACTGATCACGTAAATGATCATGCACTGATCACGTGACTGATCATGCACTGATCACGTGGCTGATCACACATGTATCACGTGACTGATCATGCACTGATCACGTGGCTCTCATGCACTGATCACGTGGCTATCATGCACTGATCACGTGGATATCATGCACTGATCACGTGGCTGATCACACACGTATCACATGACTGATCATGCACTGATCACGTGGCTATCATGCACTGATCACGTGGCTATCATGCACTGATCACGTGGCTGATCATGCAATGATCACGTAGCTACCATGTACTGGTCACGTGACTGATCATGCACTGATCACGTAATTGATCATGCACTGATCAGGTGACTTATCATGCACTGTTCACGTGAGTGATCATGCACTGATCACGTGACTGATCATGCACTGATCACGTGGCTATCATGCACGGCTCACGTGGCTGATCAAGCAATGATCACGTAGCTACCATATACTGGTCACGTGACTGATCATGCACTGATCACGTAATTGATCATGCACTGATCATGTGGCTGATCATGCACTGATCACGTGGCTGATCATGCACTGATCACGTGACTGATCATGCACTGATCACGTGACTGATCATGCACTGATCACGTGGCTATCATGCACTGATCACGTGGCTGATCATACACTGATCACGTGCCTGATCATGCACTGATCACATGACTGATCATGCACTGATCACGTGACTGATCATGCACTGATCACGTGGCTATCATGCACTACTCACGTGGCTGATCATGCAATGATCATGTAGCTACCATGTACTGGTCAGTGACTGATCATACACTGATCAGGTGACTGATCATGCACTGATCACGTGGCTATCATGCACTGATCACGTGGCTGATCATGCACTGATCACGTGCCTGGTCATGCACTGATCACGTGACTGATCATGCACTGATCACGTAGCTATCATGCACTGATCACGTGGCTGATCATGCACTGATCACGTGGCTGATCATGCACTGATACCGTGACTGATCATGCACTGATCACGTGACTGATCATGCACTGATCACGTGGCTATCATGCACTACTCACGTGGCTGATCATGCAATGATCATGTAGCTACCATGTACAGGTCACGTGAATGATCATACACCCATCAGGTGACTGATCATGCACTGATCACGTGGCTATCATGCACTGATCACGTGACTGATCATGCACTGATCACGTCTATATCATGCACTGATCACATGACTGCCCATGCACTGATCACGTGGATGATCATACACTGATCATGTGACTGATCATGCACTGATCACGTGGCTGATCATGCACTGATACCGTGACTGAGCATGGACTGATCACATGACTATCATGTAGTGATCACGTGACTTAATGGCGCTGATCATGTGACTGATCATGCGCTGATCATGTTTGCTATCATACACTGATCATGTGCCTCTGGAGGCAATAAACAAAGAGCTGAGTAGGCACGAATCAAACAGTCAGCAGGCAATAATCATGGAACTCAGGTGTGAGGAATCATGCTGCTCAGCTGGCAATAATCAAGCAGCTGAGCAGGCAGGAATTACGCAGCACAGCTGACAATTGTCAAGCAGATGACAGGCAGGAATCGTGCAGCTCAGCTGGCAATTGTCAAGCAGATGAGCAGACGGTAATCACGCAGCTCAGCAGGCCCAGATCACGTGACTGAGCATGCACTGTTCACGGGGCTGATCATACACTGCTCACGTAACTGATAATGCACTGATCAAGTGGCTATCATGCACTGATCACGTGGCTGATCATACACTGTTCACGTGTCTGACCATGCACTGATTACGTGGCTGATCATACACTGCTCACGTAACTGATCATGCACTGATCACGTGGCTGATCATGCACTGATCAGTGGCTATCATGCACTGATCACTTGGCTGATCATACACTGATCACGTGACTGATCATGCACTGATCATCTGGCTATCATGCACTCATTAACTGGCTATCATGCACTGATCACGTGGTTGATCATACACTGATCACGAGACTGATCATGCACTGATCACGTCTATATCATGCACTGATCACATGACTGCCCATGCACTGATCACCCGGATGATCATACACTGATCATGCGACAGATCATGCACTGATCACGTGGCTATCATGCACTGCTCACGGCTGATCATGCAATGATCACGTAGCTACCATGTACTGGTCACGTGAGTGATCATGCACTGATCACGTAATTGATCATGCACTGATCAGGTGACTTATCATGCACTGTTAACGTGAGTGATCATGCACTGATCACGTGACTGATCATGCACTGATCACGTGGCTATCATGCACTGCTCACGTGGCTGATCATGCAATGATCACGTAGCTACCATGTACTGGTCACGTGACTGATCATGCACTGATCACGTAACTGATCATGCACTGATCACGTGGCTGATCATGCACTGATCACGTGGCTGATCATGCACTGATCACGTGACTGATCATGCACTGATCACCTGCCTGGTCATGCACAGATCACGTGACAAATCATGAACTGATCACATAGCTATCATGAACTGATCACCTGGCTGATCATGCACTGATCACGTGGCTGATCATGCACTGATACCGTGACTGAGCATGGACTGATCACATGACTATCATGTAGTGATCACGTGACTTAATGGCTCTGATCATGTGACTGATCATGCACTGATCATGTTTGCTATCATACACTGATCATGTGCCTCTGGAGGCAATAAACAAAGAGCTGAGTAGGCACGAATCATACAGTCAGCAGGCAATAATCATGGAACTCAGCTGTGAGGAATCATGCTGCTCAGCTGGCAATAATCAAGCAGCTGAGCAGGCAGGAATTACGCAGCACAGCTGTCAATTGTCAAGCAGATGACAGGCAGGAATCGTGCAGCTCAGCTGGCAATTGTCAAGCAGATGAGCAGACAGTAATCACGCAGCTCAGCAGGCCCTGATCACGTGACTGAGCATGCACTGTTCACGTGGCTGATCATACACTGATCACGTGATGATCATGCACTGATCACTTGGATATCATGCACTGATCACGTGGCTGATCATACACTGTTCACGTGTCTGACCATGCACTGATCACGTGGCTGATCATACACTGCTCACGTAACTGATCATGCACTGATCACGTGGCTATCATGCACTGATCACGTGGCTGAACATGCACTGTTCACGTGGCTGATCACACACCTGTCACGTGACATATCATGCACTGATCACGTGGCACTCATGCACTGATCACGTGGCTGATCATACTCTGCTCACGTAACTCATCATGCACACATCACGTGGCTATCATGCACTGCTCACGTGGCTCGTCATGGAATGATCACATAGCTACCATATACTGGTCACGTGACTGATCATGCACAGATCACGTAAATGATCATGCACTGTTCACGTGACTGATCATGTACTGATCACGTGACTGATCATGCACTGATCACGTGGCTATCATGCTCTGCTCACGTGGCTGATCATGCAACGATCACGTAGCAACCATGTACTGGTCACGTGACTGATCATGCACTGATCACGTAATTGATCATGCACTGATCACGTGGCTCATCATGCACTGATCACGTGGCTGATCACACATGTATCACGTGACTGATCATGCACTGATCACGTGGCTCTCATGCACTGATCACGTGGCTATCATGCACTGATCACGTGGATATCATGCACTGATCACGTGGCTGATCACACACGTATCACATGACTGATCATGCACTGATCACGTGGCTATCATGCACTGATCACGTGGCTATCATGCACTGATCACGTGGCTGATCATGCAATGATCACGTAGCTACCATGTACTGGTCACGTGACTGATCATGCACTGATCACGTAATTGATCATGCACTGATCACGTGACTGATCATGCACTGTTCACGTGAGTGATCATGCACTGATCACGTGACTGATCATGCACTGATCACGTGGCTATCATGCACTGCTCACGTGGCTGATCATGCAATGATCACGTAGCTACCATATACTGGTCACGTGACTGATCATGCACTGATCACGTAATTGATCATGCACTGATCACGTGGCTGATCATGCACTGATCACGTGGCTGATCATGCACTGATCACGTGACTGATCATGCACTGATCACGTGACTGATCATGCACTGATCACGTGGCTATCATGCACTGATCACGTGGCTGATCATACACTGATCACGTGCCTGATCATGCACTGATCACATGACTGATCATGCACTGATCACGTGACTGATCATGCACTGATCACGTGGCTATCATGCACTACTCACGTGGCTGATCATGCAATGATCATGTAGCTACCATGTACTGGTCAGTGACTGATCATACACCCATCAGGTGACTGATCATGCACTGATCACGTGGCTATCATGCACTGATCACGTGGCTGATCATGCACTGATCACGTGCCTGATCATGCACTGATCACGTGACTGATCATGCACTGATCACATAGCTATCATGCACTGATCACGTGGCTGATCATGCACTGATCACGTGGATGATCATGCACTGATACCGTGACTGATCATGCACTGATCACGTGACTGATCATGCACTGATCACGTGGCTATCATGCACTACTCACGTGGCTGATCATGCAATGATCATGTAGCTACCATGTACAGGTCACGTGAATGATCATACACCCATCAGGTGACTGATCATGCACTGATCACGTGGCTATCATGCACTGATCACGTGACTGATCATGCACTGATCACGTCTATATCATGCACTGATCACATGACTGCCCATGCACTGATCACGTGGATGATCATACACTGATCATGTGACTGATCATGCACTGATCACGTGGCTGATCATGCACTGATACCGTGACTGAGCATGGACTGATCACATGACTATCATGTAGTGATCACGTGACTTAATGGCGCTGATCATGTGACTGATCATGCGCTGATCATGTTTGCTATCATACACTGATCATGTGCCTCTGGAGGCAATAAACAAAGAGCTGAGTAGGCACGAATCAAACAGTCAGCAGGCAATAATCATGGAACTCAGGTGTGAGGAATCATGCTGCTCAGCTGGCAATAATCAAGCAGCTGAGCAGGCAGGAATTACGCAGCACAGCTGACAATTGTCAAGCAGATGACAGGCAGGAATCGTGCAGCTCAGCTGGCAATTGTCAAGCAGATGAGCAGACGGTAATCACGCAGCTCAGCAGGCCCAGATCACGTGACTGAGCATGCACTGTTCACGTGGCTGATCATACACTGATCACGTAACTGATCATGCACTGATCACGTGGCTATCATGCACTGATCACGTGGCTGATCATACACTGTTCACGTGTCTGACCATGCACTGTTCACGTGGCTGATCATACACTGCTCACGTAACTGATCATGCACTGATCACGTGGCTGATCATACACTGATCAGTTGGCTATCATGCACTTATTACTTGGCTGATCATACACTGATCACGTGACTGATCATGCACTGATCATCTGGCTATCGTGCACTCATTAACTGGCTATCATGCACTGATCACGTGGTTGATCATACACTGATCACGAGACTGATCATGCACTAATCACGTCTATATCATGCACTGATCACATGACTGCCCATGCACTGATCACCCGGATGATCATACACTGATCATGCGACAGATCATGCACTGATCACGTGGCTATCATGCACTGCTCACGTGGCTGTTCATGCAATGATCACGTAGCTACCATGTACTGGTCACGTGAGTGATCATGCACTGATCACGTAATTGATCATGCACTGATCAGGTGACTTATCATGCACTGTTAACGTGAGTGATCATGCACTGATCACGTGACTGATCATGCACTGATCACGTGGCTATCATGCACTGCTCACGTGGCTGATCATGCAATGATCACGTAGCTACCATATACTGGTCACGTGACTGATCATGCACTGATCACGTAATTGATCATGCACTGATCACGTGGCTGATCATGCACTGATCACGTGGCTGATCATGCACTGATCACGTGGCTGATCATGCACTGATCACCTGCCTGGTCATGCACAGATCACGTGACAAATCATGAACTGATCACATAGCTATCATGAACTGATCACCTGGCTGATCATGCACTGATCACGTGGCTGATCATGCACTGATACCGTGACTGAGCATGGACTGATCACATGACTATCATGTAGTGATCACGTGACTTAATGGCTCTGATCATGTGACTGATCATGCACTGATCATGTTTGCTATCATACACTGATCATGTGCCTCTGGAGGCAATAAACAAAGAGCTGAGTAGGCACGAATCATACAGTCAGCAGGCAATAATCATGGAACTCAGCTGTGAGGAATCATGCTGCTCAGCTGGCAATAATCAAGCAGCTGAGCAGGCAGGAATTACGCAGCACAGCTGTCAATTGTCAAGCAGATGACAGGCAGGAATCGTGCAGCTCAGCTGGCAATTGTCAAGCAGATGAGCAGACAGTAATCACGCAGCTCAGCAGGCCCTGATCACGTGACTGAGCATGCACTGTTCACGTGGCTGATCATACACTGATCACGTGATGATCATGCACTGATCACTTGGATATCATGCACTGATCACGTGGCTGATCATACACTGTTCACGTGTCTGACCATGCACTGATCACGTGGCTGATCATACACTGCTCACGTAACTGATCATGCACTGATCACGTGGCTATCATGCACTGATCACGTGGCTGAACATGCACTGTTCACGTGGCTGATCACACACCTGTCACGTGACATATCATGCACTGATCACGTGGCACTCATGCACTGATCACGTGGCTGATCATACTCTGCTCACGTAACTCATCATGCACACATCACGTGGCTATCATGCACTGCTCACGTGGCTCGTCATGGAATGATCACATAGCTACCATATACTGGTCACGTGACTGATCATGCACAGATCACGTAAATGATCATGCACTGTTCACGTGACTGATCATGTACTGATCACGTGACTGATCATGCACTGATCACGTGGCTATCATGCACTGCTCACGTGGCTGATCATGCAACGATCACGTAGCAACCATGTACTGGTCACGTGACTGATCATGCACTGATCACGTAATTGATCATGCACTGATCACGTGGCTCATCATGCACTGATCACGTGGCTGATCACACATGTATCACGTGACTGATCATGCACTGATCACGTGGCTCTCATGCACTGATCACGTGGCTATCATGCACTGATCACGTGGATATCATGCACTGATCACGTGGCTGATCACACACGTATCACATGACTGATCATGCACTGATCACGTGGCTATCATGCACTGATCACGTGGCTATCATGCACTGATCACGTGGCTGATCATGCAATGATCACGTAGCTACCATGTACTGGTCACGTGACTGATCATGCACTGATCACGTAATTGATCATGCACTGATCAGGTGACTTATCATGCACTGTTCACGTGAGTGATCATGCACTGATCACGTGACTGATCATGCACTGATCACGTGGCTATCATGCACTGCTCATGTGGCTGATCATGCAATGATCACGTAGCTACCATATACTGGTCACGTGACTGATCATGCACTGATCACGTAATTGATCATGCACTGATCACGTGGCTGATCATGCACTGATCACGTGGCTGATCATGCACTGATCACGTGACTGATCATGCACTGATCACGTGACTGATCATGCACTGATCACGTGGCTATCATGCACTGATCACGTGGCTGATCATGCACTGATCACGTGCCTGATCATGCACTGATCACGTGACTGATCATGCACTGATCACGTGACTGATCATGCACTGATCACGTGGCTATCATGCACTGATCACGTGGCTGATCATGCACTGATCACGTGCTGATCATGCACTGATCACGTGACTGATCATGCACTGATCACGTGACTGATCATGCACTGATCACGTGGCTATCATGCACTATCACGTGGCTGATCATGCAATGACGTAGCTACCATGTACTGGTCACTGACTGATCATACACTGATCACGTGACTGATCATGCACTGATCACGTGGCTATCATGCACTGATCACGTGGCTGATCATGCACTGATCACGTGCCTGATCATGCACTGATCACGTGACTGATCATGCACTGATCACGTAGCTATCATGCACTGATCACGTGGCTGATCATGCACTGATCACGTGGATGATCATGCACTGATACGTGACTGATCATGCACTGATCACGTGACTGATCATGCACTGATCACGTGGCTATCATGCACTACTCACGTGGCTGATCATGCAATGATCATGTAGCTACCATGTACTGGTCACGTGACTGATCATACACCCATCAGGTGACTGATCATGCACTGATCACGTAGCTATCATGCACTGATCACGTGACTGATCATGCACTGATCACGTCTATATCATGCACTGATCACGTGACTGATCATGCACTGATCACGTGGCTGATCATACACTGATCATGTGACTGATCATGCACTGATCACGTGGCTGATCATGCACTGATACCGTGACTGAGCATGGACTGATCACATGACTATCATGTAGTGATCACGTGACTTAATGGCGCTGATCATGTGACTGATCATGCGCTGATCATGTTTGCTATCATACACTGATCATGTGCCTCTGGAGGCAATAAACAAAGAGCTGAGTAGGCACGAATCAAACAGTCAGCAGGCAATAATCATGGAACTCAGGTGTGAGGAATCATGCTGCTCAGCTGGCAATAATCAAGCAGCTGAGCAGGCAGGAATTACGCAGCACAGCTGACAATTTTCAAGCAGATGACAGGCAGGAATCGTGCAGCTCAGCTGGCAATTGTCAAGCAGATGAGCAGACGGTAATCACGCAGCTCAGCAGGCCCAGATCACGTGACTGAGCATGCACTGTTCACGTGGCTGATCATACACTGATCACGTAACTGATCATGCACTGATCACGTGGCTATCATGCACTGATCACGTGGCTGATCATACACTGTTCACATGTCTGACCATGCACTGATCACGTGGCTGATCATACACTGCTCACGTAACTGATCATGCACTGATCACGTGGCTGATCATACACTGATCAGTTGGCTATCATGCACTTTTCACTTGGCTGATCATACACTGATCACGTGACTGATCATGCACTGATCATCTGGCTATCATGCACTCATTCACTGGCTATCATGCACTGATCACGTGGTTGATCATACACTGATCACGAGACTGATCATGCACTAATCACGTCTATATCATGCACTGATCACATGACTGCTCATGCACTGATCACCCGGATGATCATACACTGATCATGCGACAGATCATGCACTGATCACGTGGCTATCATGCACTGCTCACGCGGCTGTTCATGCAATGATCACGTAGCTACCGTGTACTGGTCACGTGAGTGATCATGCACTGATCACGTAATTGATCATGCACTGATCAGGTGACTTATCATGCACTGTTAACGTGAGTGATCATGCACTGATCACGTGACTGATCATGCACTGATCACGTGGCTATCATGCACTACTCACGTGGCTGATCATGCAATGATCATGTAGCTACCATGTGCAGGTCACGTGACTGATCATACACCCATCAGGTGACTGATCATGCACTGATCACGTGGCTATCATGCACTGATCACGTGGCTGATCATACACTGATCACCTGCCTGGTCATGCACAGATCACGTGACAAATCATGAACTGATCACATAGCTATCATGAACTGATCACCTGGCTGATCATGCACTGATCACGTGGCTGATCATGCACTGATACCGTGACTGAGCATGGACTGATCACATGACTATCATGTAGTGATCACGTGACTTAATGGCGCTGATCATGTGACTGATCGTGCGCTGATCATGTTTGCTATCATACACTGATCATGTGCCTCTGGAGGCAATAAACAAAGAGCTGAGTAGGTACGAATCAAACAGTCAGCAGGCAATAATCATGGAACTCAGGTGTGAGGAATCATGCTGCTCAGCTGCCAATAATCAAGCAGCTGAGCAGGCAGGAATTACGCAGCACAGCTGACAATTGTCAAGCAGATGACAGGCAGGAATCGTGCAGCTCAGCTGGCAATTATCAAGCAGATGAGCAGACGGTAATCACGCAGCTCAGCAGGCCCAGATCACGTGACTGAGCATGCACTGTTCACGTGGCTGATCATGCACTGATCACGTAACTGATCATGCACTGATCACGTGGCTATCATGCACGGCTCATGTGGCTGATCATACACTGATCACGTGTCTGACCATGCACTGATCACGTGGCTGATCATACACTGCTCACGTAACTGATCATGCACTGATCACGTGGCTGATCATACACTGATCAGTGGCTATCATGCACTTATTACTTGGCTGATCATACACTGATCACGTGACTGATAATCCACTGATCATCTGGCTATCGTGCACTCATTAACTGGCTATCATGCACTGATCACGTGGTTGATCATACACTGATCACGAGACTGATCATGCATAAATCACGTCTATATCATGCACTGATCACATGACTGCCCATGCACTGATCACCCGGATGATCATACACTGATCATGCGACAGATCATGCACTGATCACGTGGCTATCATGCACTGCTCACGTGGCTGATCATGCAATGATCACGTAGCTACCATGTACTGGTCACGTGAGTGATCATGCACTGATCACGTAATTGATCATGCACTGATCAGGTGACTTATCATGCACTGTTCACGTGAGTGATCATGCACTGATCACGTGACTGATCATGCACTGATCACGTGGCTATCATGCACTGCTCACGTGGCTGATCATGCAATGATCACGTAGCTACCATATACTGGTCACGTGACTGATCATGCACTGATCACGTAATTGATCATGCACTGATCACGTGGCTGATCATGCACTGATCACGTGGCTGATCATGCACTGATCACGTGACTGATCATGCACTGATCACCTGCCTGGTCATGCACAGATCACGTGACAAATCATGAACTGATCACATAGCTATCATGAACTGATCACCTGGCTGATCATGCACTGATCACGTGGCTGATCATGCACTGATACCGTGACTGAGCATGGACTGATCACATGACTATCATGTAGTGATCACGTGACTTAATGGCTCTGATCATGTGACTGATCATGCACTGATCATGTTTGCTATCATACACTGATCATGTGCCTCTGGAGGCAATAAACAAAGAGCTGAGTAGGCACGAATCATACAGTCAGCAGGCAATAATCATGGAACTCAGCTGTGAGGAATCATGCTGCTCAGCTGGCAATAATCAAGCAGCTGAGCAGGCAGGAATTACGCAGCACAGCTGTCAATTGTCAAGCAGATGACAGGCAGGAATCGTGCAGCTCAGCTGGCAATTGTCAAGCAGATGAGCAGACAGTAATCACGCAGCTCAGCAGGCCCTGATCACGTGACTGAGCATGCACTGTTCACGTGGCTGATCATGCACTGATCACGTGGCTGATCATGCACTGATCACGTGGCTGATCATGCACTGATCACGTGGCTGATCATACACTGCTCACGTAACTGATCATGCACTGATCACGTGGCTGATCATACACTGATCAGTGGCTATCATGCACTGATCACGTGGCTGATCATGCACTGATCACGTGACTGATCATGCACTGATCACTGGCTATCATGCACTCATTAACTGGCTATCATGCACTGATCACGTGGCTGATCATGCACTGATCACGTGACTGATCATGCACTGATCACGTCTATATCATGCACTGATCACATGACTGATCATGCACTGATCACCCGGATGATCATACACTGATCATGTGACTGATCATGCACTGATCACGTGGCTATCATGCACTGCTCACGTGGCTGATCATGCAATGATCACGTAGCTACCATGTACTGGTCACGTGACTGATCATGCACTGATCACGTAATTGATCATGCACTGATCAGGTGACTTATCATGCACTGTTCACGTGAGTGATCATGCACTGATCACGTGACTGATCATGCACTGATCACGTGGCTATCATGCACTACTCACGTGGCTGATCATGCAATGATCATGTAGCTACCATGTACCGGTCACGTGACTGATCATACACCCATCAGGTGACTGATCATGCACTGATCACGTGGCTATCATGCACTGATCACGTGGCTGATCATACACTGATCACCTGCCTGGTCATGCACAGATCACGTGACAAATCATGAACTGATCACATAGCTATCATGAACTGATCACCTGGCTGATCATGCACTGATCACGTGGCTGATCATGCACTGATACCGTGACTGAGCATGGACTGATCACATGACTATCATGTAGTGATCACGTGACTTAATGGCGCTGATCATGTGACTGATCATGCGCTGATCATGTTTGCTATCATGCACTGATCATGTGCCTCTGGAGGCAATAAACAAAGAGCTGAGTAGGCACGAATCAAACAGTCAGCAGGCAATAATCATGGAACTCAGGTGTGAGGAATCATGCTGCTCAGCTGGCAATAATCAAGCAGCTGAGCAGGCAGGAATTACGCAGCACGGCTGATAATTGTCAAGCAGATGACAGGCAGGAATCGTGCAGCTCAGCTGGCAATTGTCAAGCAGATGAGCAGACGGTAATCACGCAGCTCAGCAGGCCCAGATCACGTGACTGAGCATGCAGTGTTCACGTGGCTGATCATACACTGCTCACGTAACTGATAATGCACTGATCACGTGGCTATCATGCACTGATCACGTGGCTGATCATACACTGTTCACGTGTCTGACCATGCACTGATCACGTGGCTGATCATACACTGCTCACGTAACTGATCATGCACTGATCACGTGGCTGATCATACACTGATCAGTTGGCTATCATGCACTTATTACTTGGCTGATCATACACTGATCACGTGACTGATCATGCACTGATCATCTGGCTATCGTGCACTCATTAACTGGCTATCATGCACTGATCACGTGGTTGATCATACACTGATCACGAGACTGATCATGCACTAATCACGTCTATATCATGCACTGATCACATGACTGCCCATGCACTGATCACCAGGATGATCATACACTGATCATGCGACAGATCATGCACTGATCACGTGGCTATCATGCACTGCTCACGTGGCTGTTCATGCAATGATCACGTAGCTACCATGTACTGGTCACGTGAGTGATCATGCACTGATCACGTAATTGATCATGCACTGATCAGGTGACTTATCATGCACTGTTAACGTGAGTGATCATGCACTGATCACGTGACTGATCATGCACTGATCACGTGGCTATCATGCACTGCTCATGTGGCTGATCATGCAATGATCACCTAGCTACCATATACTGGTCACGTGACTGATCATGCACTGATCACGTAATTGATCATGCACTGATCACGTGGCTGATCATGCACTGATCACGTGGCTGATCATGCACTGATCACGTGACTGATCATGCACTGATCACGTGCTGATCATGCACTGATCACGTGGCTGATCATGCACTGATCACGTGACTGATCATGCACTGATCACCTGCCTGGTCATGCACAGATCACGTGACAAATCATGAACTGATCACATAGCTATCATGAACTGATCACCTGGCTGATCATGCACTGATCACGTGGCTGATCATGCACTGATACCGTGACTGAGCATGGACTGATCACATGACTATCATGTAGTGATCACGTGACTTAATGGCTCTGATCATGTGACTGATCATGCACTGATCATGTTTGCTATCATACACTGATCATGTGCCTCTGGAGGCAATAAACAAAGAGCTGAGTAGGCACGAATCAAACAGTCAGCAGGCAATAATCATGGAACTCAGCTGTGAGGAATCATGCTGCTCAGCTGGCAATAATCAAGCAGCTGAGCAGGCAGGAATTACGCAGCACAGCTGTCAATTGTCAAGCAGATGACGGGCAGGAATCGTGCAGCTCAGCTGGCAATTGTCAAGCAGATGAGCAGACAGTAATCACGCAGCTCAGCAGGCCCTGATCACGTGACTGAGCATGCACTGTTCACGTGGCTGATCATACACTGATCACGTGATGATCATGCACTGATCACTTGGATATCATGCACTGATCACGTGGCTGATCATACACTGTTCACGTGTCTGACCATGCACTGATCACGTGGCTGATCATACACTGCTCAGGTAACTGATCATGCACTGATCACGTGGCTATCATGCACTGATCACGTGGCTGAACATGCACTGTTCACGTGGCTGATCACACACCTGTCAGGTGACATATCATGCACTGATCACGTGGCACTCATGCACTGATCACGTGGCTGATCATACTCTGCTCACGTAACTCATCATGCACACATCACGTGGCTATCATGCACTGCTCACGTGGCTCGTCATGGAATGATCACATAGCTACCATATACTGGTCACGTGACTGATCATGCACAGATCACGTAAATGATCATGCACTGTTCACGTGACTGATCATGTACTGATCACGTGACTGATCATGCACTGATCACGTGGCTATCATGCTCTGCTCACGTGGCTGATCATGCAACGATCACGTAGCAACCATGTACTGGTCACGTGACTGATCATGCACTGATCACGTAATTGATCATGCACTGATCACGTGGCTCATCATGCACTGATCACGTGGCTGATCACACATGTATCACGTGACTGATCATGCACTGATCACGTGGCTATCATGCACTGATCACGTGGCTATCATGCACTGATCACGTGGATATCATGCACTGATCACGTGGCTGATCACACACGTATCACATGACTGATCATGCACTGATCACGTGGCTATCATGCACTGATCACGTGGCTATCATGCACTGATCACGTGGCTGATCATGCAATGATCACGTAGCTACCATGTACTGGTCACGTGACTGATCATGCACTGATCACGTAACTGATCATGCACTGATCAGGTGACTTATCATGCACTGATCACGTGAGTGATCATGCACTGATCAAGTGACTGATCATGCACTGATCACGTGGCTATCATGCACTGCTCATGTGGCTGATCATGCAATGATCACCTAGCTACCATGTACTGGTCACGTGACTGATCATGCACTGATCACGTAATTGATCATGCACTGATCACGTGGCTGATCATGCACTGATCACGTGACTGATCATGCACTGATCACGTGACTGATCATGCACTGATCACGTGACTGATCATGCACTGATCACGTGGCTGATCATGCACTGATCACGTGACTGATCATGCACTGATCACGTGGCTGATCATGCACTGATTACGTGACTGATCATGCACTGATCACGTGACTGATCATGCACTGATCACGTGACTATCATGCACTGATCACGTGGCTGATCATGCACTGATCATGTAGCTACCATGTACCGGTCAGTGACTGATCATACACCCATCAGGTGACGGATCATGCACTGATCACGTGGCTATCATGCACTGATCACGTGGCTGATCATACACTGATCACCTGACTGGTCATGCACAGATCACGTGTCAAATCATGAACTGATCACGTAGCTATCATGAACTGATCACGTGGCTGATCATGCACTGATCACGTGGCTGATCATGCACTGATCACGTGACTGCATGCACTGATCACATGACTATCATGCACTGATCACGTGGCTATCATGCACTACTCACGTGGCTGATCATGCAATGATCATGTAGCTACCATGTACAGGTCACGTGAATGATCATACACCCATCAGGTGACTGATCATGCACTGATCACGTGGCTATCATGCACTGATCACGTGACTGATCATGCACTGATCACGTCTATATCATGCACTGATCACATGGCTGCCCATGCACTGATCACGTGGATGATCATACACTGATCATGTGACTGATCATGCACTGATCACGTGGCTGATCATGCACTGATACCGTGACTGATCATGCACTGATCACATGACTATCATGCACTGATCACGTGACTTAATGCACTGATCATGTGACTGATCATGCACTGATCATGTTTGCTATCATACACTGATCATGTGCCTCTGGAGGCAATAAACAAAGAGCTGAGTAGGCACGAATCAAACAGTCAGCAGGCAATAATCATGGAACTCAGCTGTGAGGAATCATGCTGCTCAGCTGGCAATAATCAAGCAGCTGAGCAGGCAGGAATTACGCAGCACAGCTGGCAATTGTCAAGCAGATGACAGGCAGGAATCGTGCAGCTCAGCTGGCAATTGTCAAGCAGATGAGCAGACAGTAATCACGCAGCTCAGCAGGCCCTGATCACGTGACTGATCATGCACTGTTCACGTGGCTGATCATGCACTGATCACGTGGCTGATCATGCACTGATCACGTGGCTATCATGCACTGATCACGTGGCTGATCATACACTGTTCACGTGACTGATCATGCACTGATCACGTGGCTGATCATGCACTGATCACGTGGCTGATCATGCACTGATCACGTGGCTGATCATGCACTGATCACGTGACTAATCATGCACTGATCACGTAGCTATCATGCACTGATCACCTGGCTGATCATGCACTGATCACGTGGCTGATCATGCACTGATCCCGTAACTGATCATGCACTGATCACATGACTGATCATGTAGTGATCACGTGACTGAATGGCACTGATCATGTGACTGATCATGCACTGATCATGTAATTGCTATCATGCACTGATCATGTGCCTCTGGAGGCAATAAACAAAGAGCTGAGTAGGCACGAATCATACAGTCAGCAGGCAATAATCATGGAACTCAGTGTGACGAATCATGCTGCTCAGCTGGCAATAATCAAGCAGCTGATCAGGCTGGAATTACGCAGCACAGCTGATAATTGTCAAGCAGATGACAGGCAGGAATCATGCAGCTCAGCTGGCAATTGTCAAGCTGATGAGCAGACGGTAATCACGCAGCTCAGCATGCCCAGATCACGTGACTGAGCATGCACTGTTCGCGTGGCTGATCATACACTGCTCACGTAACTGATCATGCACTGATCACGTGGCTGATCATGCACTGATCACGTGACTGATCATGCACTGATCACGTGTCTGATCATGCACTGATCACGTGGCTGATCATGCACTGCTCACGTAACTGACCATGCACTGATCACGTGACTGATCATACACTGATCAGTTGGCTATCATGCACTTATTACTTGGCTGATCATACACTGATCACGTGACTGATAATGCACTGATCATCTGGCTATCGTGCACTCATTACCTGGCTATCATGCACTGATCACGTGGTTGATCATACACTGATCACGAGACTGATCATGCACTGATCACGTCTATATCATGCACTGATGACATGACTGCCCATGCACTGATCACCCGGATGATCATACACTGATCATGCGACAGATCATGCACTGATCACGTGGCTATCATGCACTGCTCACGCGGCTGTTCATGCAATGATCACGTAGCTACCATGTACTGGTCACGTGAGTGATCATGCACTGATCACGTAATTGATCATGCACTGATCAGGTGACTTATCATGCACTGTTAACGTGAGTGATCATGCACTGATCACGTGACTGATCATGCACTGATCACGTGGCTATCATGCACTGCTCACGTGGCTGATCATACAATGATCACCTAGCTACCATATACTGGTCACGTGACTGATCATGCACTGATCACGTAATTGATCATGCACTGATCACGTGGCTGATCATGCACTGATCACGTGACTGATCATGCACTGATCACGTGACTGATCATGCACTGATCACCTGCCTGGTCATGCACAGATCACGTGACAAATCATGAACTGATCACATAGCTATCATGAACTGATCACCTGGCTGATCATGCACTGATCACGTGGCTGATCATGCACTGATACCGTGACTGAGCATGGACTGATCACATGACTATCATGTAGTGATCACGTGACTTAATGGCTCTGATCATGTGACTGATCATGCACTGATAATGTTTGCTATCATATACTGATCATGTGCCTCTGGAGGCAATAAACAAAGAGCTGAGTAGGCACGAATCAAACAGTCAGCAGGCAATAATCATGGAACTCAGCTGTGAGGAATCATGCTGCTCAGCTGGCAATAATCAAGCAGCTGAGCAGGCAGGAATTACGCAGCACAGCTGGCAATTGTCAAGCAGATGACAGGCAGGAATCGTGCAGCTCAGCTGGCAATTGTCAAGCAGATGAGCAGACAGTAATCACGCAGCTCAGCAGGCCCTGATCACGTGACTGAGCAGGCACTGTTCACGTGGCTGATCATACACTGATCACGTGATGATCATGCACTGATCACTTGGATATCATGCACTGATCACGTGGCTGATCATACACTGTTCACGTGTCTGACCATGCACTGATCACGTGGCTGATCATACACTGCTCACGTAACTGATCATGCACTGATCACGTGGCTATCATGCACTGATCACGTGGCTGAACATGCACTGTTCACGTGGCTGATCACACACCTGTCACGTGACATATCATGCACTGATCACGTGGCACTCATGCACTGATCACGTGGCTGATCATACTCTGCTCACGTAACTCATCATGCACACATCACGTGGCTATCATGCACTGCTCACGTGGCTCGTCATGGAATGATCACATAGCTACCATATACTAGTCACGTGACTGATCATGCACAGATCACGTAAATGATCATGCACTGTTCACGTGACTGATCATGTACTGATCACGTGACTGATCATGCACTGATCACGTGGCTATCATGCTGTGCTCACGTGGCTGATCATGCAATGATCACGTAGCAACCATGTGCTGGTCACGTGACTGATCATGCACTGATCACGTGATTGATCATGCACTGATCACGTGGCTCATCATGCACTGATCACGTGGCTGATCACACATGTATCACGTGACTGATCATGCACTGATCACGTAGCTCTCATGCACTGATCACGTGGCTATCATGCACTGATCACGTGGATATCATGCACTGATCGCGTGGCTGATCACACACGTATCACATGACTGATCATGCACTGATCACGTGGCTATCATGCACTGATCACGTGGCTATCATGCACTGATCACGTGGCTGATCATGCAATGATCACGTAGCTACCATGTGCTGGTCACGTGACTGATCATGCACTGATCACGTAATTGATCATGCACTGATCAGGTGACTTATCATGCACTGTTAACGTGAGTGATCATGCACTGATCACGTGACTGATCATGCACTGATCACGTGGCTATCATGCACTGCTCACGTGGCTGATCATGCACTGATCACCTAGCTACCATATACTGGTCACGTGACTGATGATGCAGTGATCACGTAATTGATCATGCACTGATCACGTGGCTGATCATGCACTGATCACGTGGCTGATCATCCACTGATCACGTGACTGATCATGCACTGATCACGTGACTGATCATGCACTGATCACGTGGCTATCATGCACTGATCACTTGGCTGATCATACACTGATCACGTGCCTGGTCATGCACTGATTACATGACTGATCATGCACTGATCACGTGACTGATCATGCACTGATCACGTGGCTATCATGCACTACTCACGTGGCTGATCATGCAATGATCATGTAGCTACCATGTACTGGTCAGTGACTGATCATACACCCATCAGGTGACTGATCATGCACTGATCACGTGGCTATCATGCACTGATCACGTGGCTGATCATGCACTGATCACCTGCCTGGTCATGCACTGATCACGTGACAAATCATGAACTGATCACATAGCTATCATGCACTGATCACGTGGCTGATCATGCACTGATCACGTGGATGATCATGCACTGATACCGTGACTGATCATGCACTGATCACGTGACTGATCATGCACTGATCACGTGGCTATCATGCACTACTCACGTGGCTGATCATGCAATGATCATGTAGCTACCATGTACAGGTCACGTGAATGATCATACACCCATCAGGTGACTGATCATGCACTGATCACGTGGCTATCATGCACTGATCACGTGACTGATCATGCACTGATCACGTCTATATCATGCACTGATCACATGACTGCCCATGCACTGATCACGTGGATGATCATACACTGATCATGTGACTGATCATGCACTGATCACGTGGCTGATCATGCACTGATACCGTGACTGAGCATGGACTGATCACATGACTATCATGTAGTGATCACGTGACTTAATGGCGCTGATCATGTGACTGATCATGCGCTGATCATGTTTGCTATCATACACTGATCATGTGCCTCTGGAGGCAATAAACAAAGAGCTGAGTAGGCACGAATCAAACAGTCAGCAGGCAATAATCATGGAACTCAGGTGTGAGGAATCATGCTGCTCAGCTGGCAATAATCAAGCAGCTGAGCAGGCAGGAATTACGCAGCACAGCTGACAATTGTCAAGCAGATGACAGGCAGGAATCGTGCAGCTCAGCTGGCAATTGTCAAGCAGATGAGCAGACGGTAATCACGCAGCTCAGCAGGCCCAGATCACGTGACTGAGCATGCACTGTTCACGTGGCTGATCATACACTGATCACGTGACTGACCATCCACGGATCAGTTGGCTATCATGCACTGATCACGTGGCTGATCATACACTGTTCACGTGTCTGACCATGCACTGATCACGTGGCTGATCATACACTGCTCACGTAACTGATCATGCACTGATCACGTGGCTGATCATACACTGATCAGTTGGCTATCATGCACTTATTACTTGGCTGATCATACACTGATCACGTGACTGATAATGCACTGATCATCTGGCTATCGTGCACTCATTACCTGGCTATAGTGCACTGATCACGTGGTTGATCATACACTGATCACGAGACTGATCATGCACTGATCACGTCTATATCATGCACTGATCACATGACTGCCCATGCACTGATCACCCGGATGATCATACACTGATCATGCGACAGATCATGCACTGATCACGTGGCTATCATGCACTGCTCTTGTGGCTGTTCATGCAATGATCACGTAGCTACCATGTACTGGTCACGTGAGTGATCATGCACTGATCACGTAATTGATCATGCACTGATCAGGTGACTTATCATGCACTGTTAACGTGAGTGATCATGCACTGATCACGTGACTGATCATGCACTGATCACGTGGCTATCATGCACTGCTCACGCAGCTGATCATGCAATGATCACGTAGCTACCATGTACTGGTCGCGTGACTGATCATGCACTGATCACGTAATTGATCATGCACTGATCACGTGGCTGATCATGCACTGATCACGTGGCTGATCATGCACTGATCACGTGACTGATCATGCACTGATCACCTGCCTGGTCATGCACAGATCACGTGACAAATCATGAACTGATCACACAGCTATCATGAACTGATCACCTGGCTGATCATGCACTGATCACGTGGCTGATCATGCACTGATACCGTGACTGAGCATGGACTGATCACATGACTATCATGTAGTGATCACGTGACTTAATGGCTCTGATCATGTGACTGATCATGCACTGATCATGTTTGCTATCATACACTGATCATGTGCCTCTGGAGGCAATAAACAAAGAGCTGAGTAGGCACGAATCATACAGTCAGCAGGCAATAATCATGGAACTCAGCTGTGAGGAATCATGCTGCTCAGCTGGCAATAATCAAGCAGCTGAGCAGGCAGGAATTACGCAGCACAGCTGGCAATTGTCAAGCAGATGACAGGCAGGAATCGTGCAGCTCAGCTGGCAATTGTCAAGCAGATGAGCAGACAGTAATCACGCAGCTCAGCAGGCCCTGATCACGTGACTGAGCATGCACTGTTCACGTGGCTGATCATACACTGATCACGTGATGATCATGCACTGATCACTTGGATATCATGCACTGATCACATGGCTGATCATACACTGTTCACGTGTCTGACCATGCACTGATCACGTGGCTGATCATACACTGCTCACGTAACTGATCATGCACTGATCACGTGGCTATCATGCACTGATCACGTGGCTGAACATGCACTGTTCACGTGGCTGATCACACACCTGTCACGTGACATATCAGGCACTGATCACGTGGCACTCATGCACTGATCACGTGGCTGATCATACTCTGCTCACGTAACTCATCATGCACACATCACGTGGCTATCATGCACTGCTCACGTGGCTCGTCATGGAATGATCACATAGCTACCATATACTGTTCACGTGACTGATCATGCACAGATCACGTAAATGATCATGCACTGTTCACGTGACTGATCATGTACTGATCACGTGACTGATCATGCACTGATCACGTGGCTATCATGCACTGCTCACGTGGCTGATCATGCAACGATCACGTAGCAACCATGTACTGGTCACGTGACTGATCATGCACTGATCACGTAATTGATCATGCACTGATCACGTGGCTCATCATGCACTGATCACGTGGCTGATCACACATGTATCACGTGACTGATCATGCACTGATCACGTGGCTATCATGCACTGATCACGTGGCTATCATGCACTGATCACGTGGATATCATGCACTGATCACGTGGCTGATCACACACGTATCACATGACTGATCATGCACTGATCACGTGGCTATCATGCACTGATCACGTGGCTATCATGCACTGATCACGTGGCTGATCATGCAATGATCACGTAGCTACCATGTACTGGTCACGTGACTGATCATGCACTGATCACGTAATTGATCATGCACTGATCAGGTGACTTATCATGCACTGTTCACGTGAGTGATCATGCACTGATCACGTGACTGATCATGCACTGATCACGTGGCTATCATGCACTGCTCATGTGGCTGATCATGCAATGATCACCTAGCTACCATATACTGGTCACGTGACTGATCATGCACTGATCACGTAATTGATCATGCACTGATCACGTGGCTGATCATGCACTGATCACGTGGCTGATCATGCACTGATCACGTGACTGATCATGCACTGATCACGTGACTGATCATGCACTGATCACGTGGCTATCATGCACTGATCACGTGGCTGATCATACACTGATCACGTGCCTGATCATGCACTGATTACATGACTGATCATGCACTGATCACGTGACTGATCATGCACTGATCACGTGGCTATCATGCACTACTCACGTGGCTGATCATGCAATGATCATGTAGCTACCATGTACTGGTCAGTGACTGATCATACACTGATCAGGTGACTGATCATGCACTGATCACGTGGCTATCATGCACTGATCACGTGGCTGATCATACACTGATCACGTGCCTGATCATGCACTGATCACGTGACAAATCATGAACTGATCACATGGCTATCATGCACTGATCACGTGGCTGATCATGCACTGATCACGTGGCTGATCATGCACTGATACCGTGACTGATCATGCACTGATCACGTGACTGATCATGCACTGATCACGTGGCTATCATGCACTACTCACGTGGCTGATCATGCAATGATCATGTAGCTACCATGTACAGGTCACGTGACTGATCATACACCCATCAGGTGACTGATCATGCACTGATCACGTGGCTATCATGCACTGATCACGTGACTGATCATGCACTGATCACGTCTATATCATGCACTGATCACATGACTGCCCATGCACTGATCACGTGGATGATCATACACTGATCATGTGACAGATCATGCACTGATCACGTGGCTGATCATGCACTGATACCGTGACTGAGCATGGACTGATCACATGACTATCATGTAGTGATCACGTGACTTAATGGCGCTGATCATGTGACTGATCATGCACTGATCATGTTTGCTATCATACACTGATCATGTGCCTCTGGAGGCAATAAACAAAGAGCTGAGTAGGCACGAATCAAACAGTCAGCAGGCAATAATCATGGAACTCAGCTGTGAGGAATCATGCTGCTCAGCTGGCAATAATCAAGCAGCTGAGCAGGCAGGAATTACGCAGCACAGCTGGCAATTGTCAAGCAGATGACAGGCAGGAATCATGCAGCTCAGCTGGCAATTGTCAAGCAGATGAGCAGACAGGAATCACGCAGCTCAGCAGGCCCTGATCACGTGACTGAGCATGCACTGTTCACGTGGCTGATCATACACTGATCACGTGACTGATCATGCACTGATCACGTGGCTATCATGCACTGATCACGTGGCTGATCATACACTGTTCACGTGTCTGACCATGCACTGATCACGTGGCTGATCATACATGATCACGTGACTGATCATGCACTGATCACGTGGTTATCATGCACTGATCACGTGGCTGATCATGCACTGATCATGTGGCTGATCACACACGATCACGTGACTGATCATGCACTGATCACGTGGCTATCATGCACTGATCACGTGGCTATCATGCACTGATCACGTGGCTGATCATGCAATGATCACGTGGCTACCATGTACTGGTCACGTGGCTGATCATGCACTGATCACGTAATTGATCATGCACTGATCACGTGACTGATCATGCACTGATCACGTGAGTGATCATGCGCTGATCACGTGACTGATCATGCACTGATCACGTGGCTATCATGCACTGCTCACCTGGCTGATCATGCAATGATCACGTAGCTACCATGTACTGGTCACGTGACTGATCATGCACTGATCACGTAGTTGATCATGCAGTGATCACGTGGCTGATCATGCACTGATCACGTGGCTGATCATGCACTGATCACGTGACTGATCATGCACTGATCACGTGACTGATCATGCACTGATCACGTAGCTATCATGCACTGATCACGTGGCTGATCATGCACTGATCACGTGGCTGATCATGCACTGATCACATGGCTGATCATGCACTGCTCACGTAACTGATCATGCACTGATCACGTGGCTATCATGCACTATCACGTGGCTGATCATGCAATGATCACGTAGCTACCATGTACTGGTCCGTGACTGATCATGCACTGATCACGTGACTGATCATGCACTGATCACGTGGCTGATCATGCACTGATCACGTGGCTGATCATGCACTGATCACGTGCCTGATCATGCACTGATCACGTGACTGATCATGCACTGATCATGTTGCTATCATGCACTGTTCACGTGGCTGATCATGCACTGATCACGTGGCTGATCATGTACTGATCACGTGACTGATCATGCACTGATCACGTGACTGATCATGCACTGATCACGTGGCTATCATGCACTACTCACGTGGCTGATCATGCAATGATCATGTAGCTACCATGTACAGGTCACGTGACTGATCATACACCCATCAGGTGACTGATCATGCACTGATCACGTGGCTATCATGCACAGATCACGTGACTGATCATGCACTAATCACGTCTATATCATGCACTGATCACGTGACTGATCATGCACTGATCACGTGGATGATCGTACACTGATCATGTGACTGATCATGCACTGATCACGTGGCTGATCATGCACTGATACCGTGACTGAGCATGGACTGATCACATGACTATCATGTAGTGATCACGTGACTTAATGGCGCTGATCATGTGACTGATCATGCGCTGATCATGTTTGCTATCATACACTGATCATGTGCCTCTGGAGGCAATAAACAAAGAGCTGAGTAGGCACGAATCAAACAGTCAGCAGGCAATAATCATGGAACTCAGGTGTGAGGAATCATGCTGCTCAGCTGGCAATAATCAAGCAGCTGAGCAGGCAGGAATTACGCAGCACAGCTGACAATTGTCAAGCAGATGACAGGCAGGAATCGTGCAGCTCAGCTGGCAATTGTCAAGCAGATGAGCAGACGGTAATCACGCAGCTCAGCAGGCCCAGATCACGTGACTGAGCATGCACTGTTCACGTGGCTGATCATACACTGATCACGTGACTGATCATGCACTGATCACGTGGCTATCATGCACTGATCACGTGGCTGATCATACACTGTTCACGTGTCTGACCATGCACTGATCACGTGGCTGATCATACACTGCTCACGTAACTGATCATGCACTGATCACGTGGCTATCATGCACTGATCACGTGGCTGATCATGCACTGATCACGTGACTGATCATGCACTGATCATCTGGCTATCATGCACTCATTAACTGGCTATCATGCACTGATCACGTGGTTGATCATACACTGATCACGAGACTGATCATGCACTAATCACGTCTATATCATGCACTGATCACATGACTGCCCATGCACTGATCACCCGGATGATCATACACTGATCATGTGACTGATCATGCACTGATCACGTGGCTATCATGCACTGATCACGTGGCTGATCATGCACTGATCACGTAGCTACCATGTACTGGTCACGTGAGTGATCATGCACTGATCACGTAATTGATCATGCACTGATCAGGTGACTTATCATGCACTGTTAACGTGAGTGATCATGCACTGATCACGTGACTGATCATGCACTGATCACGTGGCTATCATGCACTACTCACGTGGCAGATCATGCAATGATCATGTAGCTACCATGTACCGGTCAGGTGACTGATCATACACCCATCAGGTGACTGATCATGCACTGATCACGTGGCTATCATGCACTGATCACGTGGCTGATCATACACTGATCACCTGCCTGGTCATGCACAGATCACGTGACAAATCATGAACTGATCACATAGCTATCATGAACTGATCACCTGGCTGATCATGCACTGATCACGTGGCTGATCATGCACTGATACCGTGACTGAGCATGGACTGATCACATGACTATCATGTAGTGATCACGTGACTTAATGGCGCTGATCATGTGACTGATCATGCGCTGATCATGTTTGCTATCATACACTGATCATGTGCCTCTGGAGGCAATAAACAAAGAGCTGAGTAGGCACGAATCAAACAGTCAGCAGGCAATAATCATGGAACTCAGGTGTGAGGAATCATGCTGCTCAGCTGGCAATAATCAAGCAGCTGAGCAGGCAGGAATTACGCAGCACAGCTGATAATTGTCAGGCAGATGACAGGCAGGAATCGTGCAGCTCAGCTGGCAATTGTCAAGCAGATGAGCAGACGGTAATCACGCAGCTCAGCAGGCCCAGATCACGTGACTGAGCATGCACTGTTCACGTGGCTGATCATACACTGCTCACGTAACTGATCATGCACTGATCACGTGGCTATCATGCACTGATCACGTGGCTGATCATACACTGTTCACGTGTCTGACCATGCACTGATCACGTGGCTGATCATACACTGCTCACGTAACTGATCATGCACTGATCACGTGGCTGATCATACACTGATCAGTTGGCTATCATGCACTTATTACTTGGCTGATCATACACTGATCACGTGACTGATAATGCACTGATCATCTGGCTATCGTGCACTCATTAACTGGCTATCGTTCACTGATCACGTGGTTGATCATACACTGATCACGAGACTGATCATGCACTAATCACGTCTATATCATGCACTGATCACATGACTGCCCATGCACTGATCACCCGGATGATCATACACTGATCATGCGACAGATCATGCACTGATCACGTGGCTATCATGCACTGCTCACGCGGCTGTTCATGCAATGATCACGTAGCTACCATGTACTGGTCACGTGAGTGATCATGCACTGATCACGTAATTGATCATGCACTGATCAGGTGACTTATCATGCACTGTTAACGTGAGTGATCATGCACTGATCACGTGACTGATCATGCACTGATCACGTGGCTATCATGCACTGCTCACGTGGCTGATCATGCAATGATCACCTAGCTACCATATACTGGTCACGTGACTGATCATGCACTGATCACGTAATTGATCATGCACTGATCACGTGGCTGATCATGCACTGATCACGTGGCTGATCATGCACTGATCACGTGACTGATCATGCACTGATCACCTGCCTGGTCATGCACAGATCACGTGACAAATCATGAACTGATCACATAGCTATCATGAACTGATCACCTGGCTGATCATGCACTGATCACGTGGCTGATCATGCACTGATACCGTGACTGAGCATGGACTGATCACATGACTATCATGTAGTGATCACGTGACTTAATGGCTCTGATCATGTGACTGATCATGCACTGATCATGTTTGCTATCATATACTGATCATGTGCCTCTGGAGGCAATAAACAAAGAGCTGAGTAGGCACGAATCATACAGTCAGCAGGCAATAATCATGGAACTCAGCTGTGAGGAATCATGCTGCTCAGCTGGCAATAATCAAGCAGCTGAGCAGGCAGGAATTACGCAGCACAGCTGTCAATTGTCAAGCAGATGACAGGCAGGAATCGTGCAGCTCAGCTGGCAATTGTCAAGCAGATGAGCAGACAGTAATCACGCAGCTCAGCAGGCCCTGATCACGTGACTGAGCATGCACTGTTCACGTGGCTGATCATACACTGATCACGTGATGATCATGCACTGATCACTTGGATATCATGCACTGATCACGTGGCTGATCATACACTGTTCACGTGTCTGACCATGCACTGATCACGTGGCTGATCATACACTGCTCAGGTAACTGATCATGCACTGATCACGTGGCTATCATGCACTGATCACGTGGCTGAACATGCACTGTTCACGTGGCTGATCACACACCTGTCACGTGACATATCATGCACTGATCACGTGGCACTCATGCACTGATCACGTGGCTGATCATACTCTGCTCACGTAACTCATCATGCACACATCACGTGGCTATCATGCACTGCTCACGTGGCTCGTCATGGAATGATCACATAGCTACCATATACTGGTCACGTGACTGATCATGCACAGATCACGTAAATGATCATGCACTGTTCACGTGACTGATCATGCACTGATCACGTGACTGATCATGCACTGATCACGTGGCTATCATGCTCTGCTCACGTGGCTGATCATGCAACGATCACGTAGCAACCATGTACTGGTCACGTGACTGATCATGCACTGATCACGTAATTGATCATGCACTGATCACGTGGCTCATCATGCACTGATCACGTGGCTGATCACACATGTATCACGTGACTGATCATGCACTGATCACGTGGCTCTCATGCACTGATCACGTGGCTATCATGCACTGATCACGTGGATATCATGCACTGATCACGTGGCTGATCACACACGTATCACATGACTGATCATGCACTGATCACGTGGCTATCATGCACTGATCACGTGGCTATCATGCACTGATCACGTGGCTGATCATGCAATGATCACGTAGCTACCATGTACTGGTCACGTGACTGATCATGCACTGATCACGTAATTGATCATGCACTGATCAGGTGACTTATCATGCACTGTTCACGTGAGTGATCATGCACTGATCACGTGACTGATCATGCACTGATCACGTGGCTATCATGCACGGCTCATGTGGCTGATCATGCAATGATCACGTAGCTACCATATACTGGTCACGTGACTGATCATGCACTGATCACGTAATTGATCATGCACTGATCATGTGGCTGATCATGCACTGATCACGTGGCTGATCATCCACTGATCACGTGACTGATCATGCACTGATCACGTGACTGATCATGCACTGATCACGTGGCTATCATGCACTGATCACGTGGCTGATCATCCACTGATCACGTGCCTGATCATGCACTGATCACGTGACTGATCATGCACTGATCACGTGACTGATCATGCACTGATCACGTGGCTATCATGCACTATCACGTGGCTGATCATGCAATGATCATGTAGCTACCATGTACCGGTCAGTGACTGATCATACACCCATCAGGTGACGGATCATGCACTGATCACGTGGCTATCATGCACTGATCACGTGGCTGATCATGCACTGATCACGTGCCTGATCATGCACTGATCACGTGACAAATCATGCACTGATCACGTAGCTATCATGCACTGATCACGTGGCTGATCATGCACTGATCACGTGGATGATCATGCACTGATACGTGACTGATCATGCACTGATCACGTGACTGATCATGCACTGATCACGTGGCTATCATGCACTACTCACGTGGCTGATCATGCAATGATCATGTAGCTACCATGTACAGGTCACGTGAATGATCATACACCCATCAGGTGACTGATCATGCACTGATCACGTGGCTATCATGCACTGATCACGTGACTGATCATGCACTGATCACGCCTATATCATGCACTGATCACATGACTGCCCATGCACTGATCACGTGGATGATCATACACTGATCATGTGGCAGATCATGCACTGATCACGTGGCTGATCATGCACTGATACCGTGACTGAGCATGGACTGATCACATGACTATCATGTAGTGATCACGTGACTTAATGGCGCTGATCATGTGACTGATCATGCGCTGATCATGTTTGCTATCATACACTGATCATGTGCCTCTGGAGGCAATAAACAAAGAGCTGAGTAGGCACGAATCAAACAGTCAGCAGGCAATAATCATGGAACTCAGGTGTGAGGAATCATGCTGCTCAGCTGGCAATAATCAAGCAGCTGAGCAGGCAGGAATTACGCAGCACAGCTGACAATTGTCAAGCAGATGACAGGCAGGAATCGTGCAGCTCAGCTGGCAATTGTCAAGCAGATGAGCAGACGGTAATCACGCAGCTCAGCAGGCCCAGATCACGTGACTGAGCATGCACTGTTCACGTGGCTGATCATACACTGATCACGTAACTGATCATGCACTGATCACGTGGCTATCATGCACTGATCACGTGGCTGATCATACACTGTTCACGTGTCTGACCATGCACTGATCACGTGGCTGATCATACACTGCTCACGTAACTGATCATGCACTGATCACGTGGCTGATCATACACTGATCAGTGGCTATCATGCACTGATCACTTGGCTGATCATACACTGATCACGTGACTGATAATGCACTGATCATCTGGCTATCGTGCACTCATTAACTGGCTATCATGCACTGATCACGTGGTTGATCATACACTGATCACGAGACTGATCATGCACTAATCACGTCTATATCATGCACTGATCACATGACTGCCCATGCACTGATCACCCGGATGATCATACACTGATCATGCGACAGATCATGCACTGATCACGTGGCTATCATGCACTGCTCACGTGGCTGATCATGCAATGATCACGTAGCTACCATGTACTGGTCACGTGAGTGATCATGCACTGATCACGTAATTGATCATGCACTGATCAGGTGACTTATCATGCACTGTTAACGTGAGTGATCATGCACTGATCACGTGACTGATCATGCACTGATCACGTGGCTATCATGCACTACTCACGTGGCTGATCATGCAATGATCATGTAGCTACCATGTACCGGTCAGGTGACTGATCATACACCCATCAGGTGACGGATCATGCACTGATCACGTGGCTATCATGCACTGATCACGTGGCTGATCATACACTGATCACCTGCCTGGTCATGCACAGATCACGTGACAAATCATGAACTGATCACATAGCTATCATGAACTGATCACCTGGCTGATCATGCACTGATCACGTGGCTGATCATGCACTGATACCGTGACTGAGCATGGACTGATCACATGACTATCATGTAGTGATCACGTGACTTAATGGCGCTGATCATGTGACTGATCATGCGCTGATCATGTTTGCTATCATACACTGATCATGTGCCTCTGGAGGCAATAAACAAAGAGCTGAGTAGGCACGAATCAAACAGTCAGCAGGCAATAATCATGGAACTCAGGTGTGAGGAATCATGCTGCTCAGCTGGCAATAATCAAGCAGCTGAGCAGGCAGGAATTACGCAGCACAGCTGACAATTGTCAAGCAGATGACAGGCAGGAATCGTGCAGCTCAGCTGGCAATTGTCAAGCAGATGAGCAGACGGTAATCACGCAGCTCAGCAGGCCCAGATCACGTGACTGAGCATGCACTGTTCACGTGGCTGATCATACACTGATCACGTGACTGATCATGCACTGATCACGTGGCTATCATGCACTGATCACGTGGCTGATCATACACTGTTCACGTGTCTGACCATGCACTGATCACGTGGCTGATCATACACTGCTCACGTAACTGATCATGCACTGATCACGTGGCTGATCATGCACTGATCAGTTGGCTATCATGCACTGATTACTTGGCTGATCATACACTGATCACGTGACTGATCATGCACTGATCATCTGGCTATCGTGCACTCATTAACTGGCTATCATGCACTGATCACGTGGTTGATCATACACTGATCACGAGACTGATCATGCACTAATCACGTCTATATCATGCACTGATCACATGACTGCCCATGCACTGATCACCCGGATGATCATACACTGATCATGCGACAGATCATGCACTGATCACGTGGCTATCATGCACTGCTCACGCGGCTGTTCATGCAATGATCACGTAGCTACCATGTACTGGTCACGTGAGTGATCATGCACTGATCACGTAATTGATCATGCACTGATCAGGTGACTTATCATGCACTGTTAACGTGAGTGATCATGCACTGATCACGTGACTGATCATGCACTGATCACGTGGCTATCATGCACTGCTCACG
This sequence comes from Bos javanicus, assembly GCF_032452875.1. NCBI lineage: Eukaryota > Metazoa > Chordata > Mammalia > Artiodactyla > Bovidae > Bos > Bos javanicus. The sequence continues at coordinate 31,460 of NW_026894331.1, read as the reverse complement.
TGGCTGTTCATGCAATGATCACGTAGCTACCATGTACTGGTCACGTGACTGATCATGCACTGATCACGTAATTGATCATGCACTGATCACGTGGCTGATCATGCACTGATCACGTGGCTGATCATGCACTGATCACGTGACTGATCATGCACTGATCACCTGCCTGGTCATGCACAGATCACGTGACAAATCATGAACTGATCACATAGCTATCATGAACTGATCACCTGGCTGATCATGCACTGATCACGTGGCTGATCATGCACTGATACCGTGACTGAGCATGGACTGATCACATGACTATCATGTAGTGATCACGTGACTTAATGGCTCTGATCATGTGACTGATCATGCACTGGTCATGTTTGCTATCATACACTGATCATGTGCCTCTGGAGGCAATAAACAAAGAGCTGAGTAGGCACGAATCATACAGTCAGCAGGCAATAATCATGGAACTCAGCTGTGAGGAATCATGCTGCTCAGCTGGCAATAATCAAGCAGCTGAGCAGGCAGGAATTACGCAGCACAGCTGTCAATTGTCAAGCAGATGACAGGCAGGAATCGTGCAGCTCAGCTGGCAATTGTCAAGCAGATGAGCAGACAGTAATCACGCAGCTCAGCAGGCCCTGATCACGTGACTGAGCATGCACTGTTCACGTGGCTGATCATACACTGATCACGTGATGATCATGCACTGATCACTTGGATATCATGCACTGATCACGTGGCTGATCATACACTGTTCACGTGTCTGACCATGCACTGATCACGTGGCTGATCATACACTGCTCACGTAACTGATCATGCACTGATCACGTGGCTATCATGCACTGATCACGTGGCTGAACATGCACTGTTCACGTGGCTGATCACACACCTGTCACGTGACATATCATGCACTGATCACGTGGCACTCATGCACTGATCACGTGGCTGATCATACTCTGCTCACGTAACTCATCATGCACACATCACGTGGCTATCATGCACTGCTCACGTGGCTCGTCATGGAATGATCACATAGCTACCATATACTGGTCACGTGACTGATCATGCACAGATCACGTAAATGATCATGCACTGTTCACGTGACTGATCATGTACTGATCACGTGACTGATCATGCACTGATCACGTGGCTATCATGCACTGCTCACGTGGCTGATCATGCAACGATCACGTAGCAACCATGTACTGGTCACGTGACTGATCATGCACTGATCACGTAATTGATCATGCACTGATCACGTGGCTCATCATGCACTGATCACGTGGCTGATCACACATGTATCACGTGACTGATCATGCACTGATCACGTGGCTATCATGCACTGATCACGTGGCTATCATGCACTGATCACGTGGATATCATGCACTGATCACGTGGCTGATCACACACGTATCACATGACTGATCATGCACTGATCACGTGGCTATCATGCACTGATCACGTGGCTATCATGCACTGATCACGTGGCTGATCATGCAATGATCACGTAGCTACCATGTACTGGTCACGTGACTGATCATGCACTGATCACGTAATTGATCATGCACTGATCAGGTGACTTATCATGCACTGATCACGTGAGTGATCATGCACTGATCACGTGACTGATCATGCACTGATCACGTGGCTATCATGCACTGATCAGTGGCTATCATGCACTGATCACGTGGCTGATCATGCACTGATCACGTGACTGATCATGCACTGATCACGTGGCTGATCATGCACTGATCACTGGCTATCATGCACTGATCACGTGGCTGATCATGCACTGATCACGTGACTGATCATGCACTGATCACGTGGCTGATCATGCACTGATCACGTGACTGATCATGCACTGATCACGTGGCTATCATGCACTGATCACGTGGCTGATCATGCACTGATCACGTGGCTGATCACACACTGTCACGTGACTATCATGCACTGATCACGTGGCATCATGCACTGATCACGTGGCTGATCATACACTGATCACGTAACTGATCATGCACTGATCACGTGGCTATCATGCACTGATCACGTGGCTGATCATGCAATGATCACAGAGCTACCATATACTGGTCACGTGACTGATCATGCACTGATCACGTGGCTGATCATGCACTGATCACGTGACTGATCATGCACTGATCACGTGACTGATCATGCACTGATCACGTGGCTATCATGCACTGATCACGTGGCTGATCATGCACTGATCACGTAGCTACCATGTACTGGTCACGTGACTGATCATGCACTGATCACGTAACTGATCATGCACTGATCACGTGGCTATCATGCACTGATCACGTGGCTGATCACACATGATCACGTGACTGATCATGCACTGATCACGTGGCTATCATGCACTGATCACGTGGCTATCATGCACTGATCACGTGGCTGATCACACACGATCACATGACTGATCATGCACTGATCACGTGGCTATCATGCACTGATCACGTGGCTATCATGCACTGATCACGCAGCTGATCATGCAATGATCACGTAGCTATCATGTACTGGTCACGTGACTGATCATGCACTGATCACGTAATTGATCATGCACTGATCACGTGACTTATCATGCACTGATCACGTGAGTGATCATGCACTGATCACGTGACTGATCATGCACTGATCACGTGGCTATCATGCACTGCTCACGTGGCTGATCATGCAATGATCACGTAGCTACCATGCACTGGTCACGTGACTGATCATGCACTGATCACGTAATTGATCATGCACTGATCACGTGGCTGATCATGCACTGATCACGTGGCTGATCATGCACTGATCACGTGACTGATCATGCACTGATCACGTGACTGATCATGCACTGATCACGTGGCTATCATGCACTGATCACGTGGCTGATCATGCACTGATCACGTGCCTGATCATGCACTGATCACATGACTGATCATGCACTGATCACGTGACTGATCATGCACTGATCACGTGGCTATCATGCACTGATCACGTGGCTGATCATGCACTGATCATGTAGCTACCATGTACTGGTCAGTGACTGATCATACACTGATCACGTGACTGATCATGCACTGATCACGTGGCTATCATGCACTGATCACGTGGCTGATCATGCACTGATCACGTGCCTGATCATGCACTGATCACGTGACTGATCATGCACTGATCACGTAGCTATCATGCACTGATCACGTGGCTGATCATGCACTGATCACGTGGCTGATCATGCACTGATACGTGACTGATCATGCACTGATCACGTGACTGATCATGCACTGATCACGTGGCTATCATGCACTACTCACGTGGCTGATCATGCAATGATCATGTAGCTACCATGTACAGGTCACGTGACTGATCATACACCCATCAGGTGACTGATCATGCACTGATCACGTGGCTATCATGCACTGATCACGTGACTGATCATGCACTGATCACGTCTATATCATGCACTGATCACGTGACTGATCATGCACTGATCACGTGGCTGATCATACACTGATCATGTGACTGATCATGCACTGATCACGTGGCTGATCATGCACTGATACCGTGACTGAGCATGGACTGATCACATGACTATCATGTAGTGATCACGTGACTTAATGGCGCTGATCATGTGACTGATCATGCGCTGATCATGTTTGCTATCATACACTGATCATGTGCCTCTGGAGGCAATAAACAAAGAGCTGAGTAGGCACGAATCAAACAGTCAGCAGGCAATAATCATGGAACTCAGTGTGAGGAATCATGCTGCTCAGCTGGCAATAATCAAGCAGCTGAGCAGGCAGGAATTACGCAGCACAGCTGACAATTGTCAAGCAGATGACAGGCAGGAATCGTGCAGCTCAGCTGGCAATTGTCAAGCAGATGAGCAGACGGTAATCACGCAGCTCAGCAGGCCCAGATCACGTGACTGAGCATGCACTGTTCACGTGGCTGATCATACACTGATCACGTGACTGATCATGCACTGATCACGTGGCTATCATGCACTGATCACGTGGCTGATCATACACTGTTCACGTGTCTGACCATGCACTGATCACGTGGCTGATCATACACTGCTCACGTAACTGATCATGCACTGATCACGTGGCTGATCATGCACTGATCAGTGGCTATCATGCACTGATCACGTGGCTGATCATGCACTGATCACGTGACTGATCATGCACTGATCATCTGGCTATCATGCACTCATTAACTGGCTATCATGCACTGATCACGTGGCTGATCATGCACTGATCACGAGACTGATCATGCACTGATCACGTCTATATCATGCACTGATCACATGACTGCCCATGCACTGATCACCCGGATGATCACACTGATCATGTGACTGATCATGCACTGATCACGTGGCTATCATGCACTGCTCACGCGGCTGTTCATGCAATGATCACGTAGCTACCATGTACTGGTCACGTGAGTGATCATGCACTGATCACGTAATTGATCATGCACTGATCAGGTGACTTATCATGCACTGTTAACGTGACTGATCATGCACTGATCACGTGGCTATCATGCACTACTCACGTGGCTGATCATGCAATGATCATGTAGCTACCATGTACTGGTCACGTGACTGATCATACACCCATCAGGTGACGGATCATGCACTGATCACGTGGCTATCATGCACTGATCACGTGGCTGATCATGCACTGATCACCTGCCTGGTCATGCACAGATCACGTGACAAATCATGAACTGATCACATAGCTATCATGAACTGATCACCTGGCTGATCATGCACTGATCACGTGGCTGATCATGCACTGATACCGTGACTGAGCTTGGACTGATCACATGACTATCATGTAGTGATCACGTGACTTAATGGCTCTGATCATGTGACTGATCATGCGCTGATCATGTTTGCTATCATACACTGATCATGTGCCTCTGGAGGCAATAAACAAAGAGCTGAGTAGGCACGAATCAAACAGTCAGCAGGCAATAATCATTGAACTCAGCTGTGAGGAATCATGCTGCTCAGCTGGCAATAATCAAGCAGCTGAGCAGGCAGGAATTACGCAGCACAGCTGATAATTGTCAAGCAGATGACAGGCAGGAATCGTGCAGCTCAGCTGGCAATTGTCAAGCAGATGAGCAGACGGTAATCACACAGCTCAGCAGGCCCAGATCACGTGACTGAGCATGCACTGTTCACGTGGCTGATCATACACTGATCACGTGACTGATCATGCACTGATCACGTGGCTATCATGCACTGATCACGTGGCTGATCATACACTGTTCACGTGTCTGACCATGCACTGATCACGTGGCTGATCATACACTGCTCACGTAACTGATCATGCACTGATCACGTGGCTGATCATGCACTGATCACGTGGCTATCATGCACTGATCACGTGGCTGATCATACACTGATCACGTGACTGATCATGCACTGATCACTGGCTATCATGCACTCATTCACTGGCTATCATGCACTGATCACGTGGCTGATCATACACTGATCACGTGACTGATCATGCACTGATCACGTCTATATCATGCACTGATCACATGACTGATCATGCACTGATCACCCGGATGATCATACACTGATCATGCGACAGATCATGCACTGATCACGTGGCTATCATGCACTGATCACGTGGCTGATCATGCACTGATCACGTAGCTACCATGTACTGATCACGTGAGTGATCATGCACTGATCACGTAATTGATCATGCACTGATCACGTGACTGATCATGCACTGATCACGTGACTGATCATGCACTGATCACGTGGCTATCATGCACTACTCACGTGGCTGATCATGCAATGATCATGTAGCTACCATGTACTGGTCACGTGACTGATCATACACCCATCAGGTGACTGATCATGCACTGATCACGTGGCTATCATGCACTGATCACGTGGCTGATCATGCACTGATCACCTGCCTGTCATGCACTGATCACGTGACAAATCATGAACTGATCACATAGCTATCATGAACTGATCACCTGGCTGATCATGCACTGATCACGTGGCTGATCATGCACTGATACCGTGACTGAGCATGGACTGATCACATGACTATCATGTAGTGATCACGTGACTTAATGGCGCTGATCATGTGACTGATCATGCACTGATCATGTTTGCTATCATACACTGATCATGTGCCTCTGGAGGCAATAAACAAAGAGCTGAGTAGGCACGAATCAAACAGTCAGCAGGCAATAATCATGGAACTCAGGTGTGAGGAATCATGCTGCTCAGCTGGCAATAATCAAGCAGCTGAGCAGGCAGGAATTACGCAGCACAGCTGATAATTGTCAAGCAGATGACAGGCAGGAATCGTGCAGCTCAGCTGGCAATTGTCAAGCAGATGAGCAGACAGTAATCACGCAGCTCAGCAGGCCCTGATCACGTGACTGAGCATGCACTGTTCACGTGGCTGATCATACACTGATCACGTGACTGATCATGCACTGATCACGTGGCTATCATGCACTGATCACGTGGCTGATCATACACTGTTCACGTGTCTGACCATGCACTGATCACGTGGCTGATCATGCACTGCTCACGTAACTGATCATGCACTGATCACGTGGCTATCATGCACTGATCACGTGGCTGATCATGCACTGATCACGTGACTGATCATGCACTGATCACGTGGCTATCATGCACTGATCACGTGGCTGATCATGCACTGATCACGTGGCTGATCATGCACTGATCACGTGGCTGATCATGCACTGATCACGTGACTGATCATGCACTGATCACGTGGCTGATCATGCACTGATCAGTGGCTATCATGCACTGATCACGTGGCTGATCATGCACTGATCACGTGACTGATCATGCACTGATCACGTGGCTATCATGCACTGATCACTGGCTATCATGCACTGATCACGTGGCTGATCATGCACTGATCACGTGACTGATCATGCACTGATCACGTCTATATCATGCACTGATCACATGACTGATCATGCACTGATCACGTGGATGATCATGCACTGATCATGTGACTGATCATGCACTGATCACGTGGCTATCATGCACTGATCACGTGGCTGATCATGCACTGATCACGTGGCTGATCATGCACTGATCACGTAGCTATCATGTACTGATCACGTGACTGATCATGCACTGATCACGTGACTGATCATGCACTGATCACGTGGCTATCATGCACTGTTCACGTGACTGATCATGCACTGATCACGTGACTGATCATGCACTGATCACGTGGCTATCATGCACTACTCACGTGGCTGATCATGCAATGATCATGTAGCTACCATGTACTGGTCACGTGACTGATCATACACTGATCAGGTGACTGATCATGCACTGATCACGTGGCTATCATGCACTGATCACGTGGCTGATCATGCACTGATCACCTGCCTGGTCATGCACTGATCACGTGACAAATCATGAACTGATCACATAGCTATCATGAACTGATCACCTGGCTGATCATGCACTGATCACGTGGCTGATCATGCACTGATACCGTGACTGAGCATGGACTGATCACATGACTATCATGTAGTGATCACGTGACTTAATGGCGCTGATCATGTGACTGATCATGCACTGATCATGTTTGCTATCATACACTGATCATGTGCCTCTGGAGGCAATAAACAAAGAGCTGAGTAGGCACGAATCAAACAGTCAGCAGGCAATAATCATGGAACTCAGGTGTGAGGAATCATGCTGCTCAGCTGGCAATAATCAAGCAGCTGAGCAGGCAGGAATTACGCAGCACAGCTGATAATTGTCAAGCAGATGACAGGCAGGAATCGTGCAGCTCAGCTGGCAATTGTCAAGCAGATGAGCAGACGGTAATCACGCAGCTCAGCAGGCCCAGATCACGTGACTGAGCATGCACTGTTCACGTGGCTGATCATACACTGATCACGTGACTGATCATGCACTGATCACGTGGCTATCATGCACTGATCACGTGGCTGATCATACACTGTCACGTGACTGATCATGCACTGATCACGTGGCTATCATGCACTGATCACGTGGCTGATCATGCACATCACGTGGCTGATCATGCACTGATCACGTGGCTGATCATACACTGCTCACGTAACTGATCATGCACTGATCACGTGGCTGATCATACACTGATCAGTGGCTATCATGCACTGATCACGTGGCTGATCATGCACTGATCACGTGACTGATCATGCACTGATCACTGGCTATCATGCACTCATTAACTGGCTATCATGCACTGATCACGTGGTTGATCATACACTGATCACGAGACTGATCATGCACTGATCACGTCTATATCATGCACTGATCACATGACTGATCATGCACTGATCACCCGGATGATCATACACTGATCATGCGACTGATCATGCACTGATCACGTGGCTATCATGCACTGCTCACGTGGCTGATCATGCAATGATCACGTAGCTACCATGTACTGGTCACGTGACTGATCATGCACTGATCACGTAATTGATCATGCACTGATCAGGTGACTTATCATGCACTGTTAACGTGAGTGATCATGCACTGATCACGTGACTGATCATGCACTGATCACGTGGCTATCATGCACTACTCACGTGGCTGATCATGCAATGATCATGTAGCTACCATGTACCGGTCACGTGACTGATCATACACCCATCAGGTGACGGATCATGCACTGATCACGTGGCTATCATGCACTGATCACGTGGCTGATCATACACTGATCACCTGCCTGGTCATGCACAGATCACGTGACAAATCATGAACTGATCACATAGCTATCATGAACTGATCACCTGGCTGATCATGCACTGATCACGTGGCTGATCATGCACTGATACCGTGACTGAGCATGGACTGATCACATGACTATCATGTAGTGATCACGTGACTTAATGGCGCTGATCATGTGACTGATCATGCGCTGATCATGTTTGCTATCATACACTGATCATGTGCCTCTGGAGGCAATAAACAAAGAGCTGAGTAGGCACGAATCAAACAGTCAGCAGGCAATAATCATGGAACTCAGGTGTGAGGAATCATGCTGCTCAGCTGGCAATAATCAAGCAGCTGAGCAGGCAGGAATTACGCAGCACAGCTGATAATTGTCAAGCAGATGACAGGCAGGAATCGTGCAGCTCAGCTGGCAATTGTCAAGCAGATGAGCAGACAGTAATCACGCAGCTCAGCAGGCCCAGATCACGTGACTGAGCATGCACTGTTCACGTGGCTGATCATACACTGATCACGTGACTGATCATGCACTGATCACGTGGCTATCATGCACTGATCACGTGGCTGATCATACACTGTTCACGTGTCTGACCATGCACTGATCACGTGGCTGATCATACACTGCTCACGTAACTGATCATGCACTGATCACGTGGCTGATCATGCACTGATCAGTGGCTATCATGCACTGATCACGTGGCTGATCATACACTGATCACGTGACTGATCATGCACTGATCATCTGGCTATCGTGCACTCATTAACTGGCTATCATGCACTGATCACGTGGTTGATCATACACTGATCACGAGAATGATCATGCACTAATCACGTCTATATCATGCACTGATCACATGACTGCCCATGCACTGATCACCCGGATGATCATACACTGATCATGCGACTGATCATGCACTGATCACGTGGCTATCATGCACTGCTCACGCGGCTGTTCATGCAATGATCACGTAGCTACCATGTACTGGTCACATGGCTGATCATGCACTGATCACGTAATTGATCATGCACTGATCAGGTGACTTATCATGCACTGTTAACGTGAGTGATCATGCACTGATCACGTGACTGATCATGCACTGATCACGTGGCTATCATGCACTACTCACGTGGCTGATCATGCAATGATCATGTAGCTACCATGTACTGGTCACGTGACTGATCATACACCCATCAGGTGACTGATCATGCACTGATCACGTGGCTATCATGCACTGATCACGTGGCTGATCATGCACTGATCACCTGCCTGGTCATGCACAGATCACGTGACAAATCATGAACTGATCACATAGCTATCATGAACTGATCACCTGGCTGATCATGCACTGATCACGTGGCTGATCATGCACTGATACCGTGACTGAGCATGGACTGATCACATGACTATCATGTAGTGATCACGTGACTTAATGGCGCTGATCATGTGACTGATCATGCGCTGATCATGTTTGCTATCATACACTGATCATGTGCCTCTGGAGGCAATAAACAAAGAGCTGAGTAGGCACGAATCAAACAGTCAGCAGGCAATAATCATGGAACTCAGGTGTGAGGAATCATGCTGCTCAGCTGGCAATAATCAAGCAGCTGAGCAGGCAGGAATTACGCAGCACAGCTGTAATTGTCAAGCAGATGACAGGCAGGAATCGTGCAGCTCAGCTGGCAATTGTCAAGCAGATGAGCAGACGGTAATCACGTGGCTCAGCAGGCCCAGATCACGTGACTGAGCATGCACTGTTCACGTGGCTGATCATACACTGATCACGTGACTGATCATGCACTGATCACGTGGCTATCATGCACTGATCACGTGGCTGATCATGCACTGATCACGTGTCTGATCATGCACTGATCACGTGACTGATCATGCACTGATCACGTAACTGATCATGCACTGATCACGTGACTGATCATGCACTGATCCGTGGCTGATCATGCACTGATCACTGGCTGATCATGCACTGATCACGTGGCTGATCATGCACTGATCACGTGGCTATCATGCACTGATTAACTGGCTATCATGCACTGATCACGTGATTGATCATACACTGATCATGTGACTGATCATGCACTGATCACGTCTATATCATGCACTGATCACGTGACTGACCATGCACTGATCACCCGGATGATCATACACTGATCATGCTGATCATGCACTGATCACGTGGCTATCATGCACTGATCACGTGGCTGATCATGCAATGATCACGCAGCTACCATGAACTGGTCACGTGAGTGATCATGCACTGATCACGTAACTGATCATGCACTGATCACGTGGCTTATCATGCACTGATCCCGTGACTGATCATGCACTGATCACGTGACTGATCATGCACTGATCACGTGGCTATCATGCACTGCTCATGTGGCTGATCATGCACTGATCACGTAGCTACCATATACTGGTCACGTGACTGATCATGCACTGATCACGTAATTGACCATGCACTGATCACGTGGCTGATCATGCACTGATCACGTGGCTGATCATACACTGATCACGTGACTGATCATGCACTGATCACGTGGCTGATCATGCACTGATCACGTGGCTGATCATGCACTGATCACCTGCCTGGTCATGCACTGATCACGTGACTGATCATGCACTGATCACGTAGCTATCATGAACTGATCACGTGGCTGATCATGCACTGATCACGGCTGATCATGCACTGATCCCATGACTGATCATGCACTGATCACGTGATTGATCATGCACTGATCACGTGGCTATCATGCACTGCTCACGTGGCTGATCATGCACTGATCACGTAGCTACCATGTACAGATCACGTGAATGATCATGCACTGATCAGTGGCTGATCATGCACTGATCACGTGGCTATCATGCACTGATCACGAGGCTGATCACACACTGATCACGTCTATATCATGCACTGATCACGTGGCTGCCCATGCACTGATCACGTGGCGATCATGCACTGATCACGTGGCTGATCATGCACTGATCACGTGGCTGATCATGCACTGATCACGTGGCTATCATGCACTGATCACGTGGCTGATCATGCACTGATCACGTGACTGATCATGCACAGATCACGTGGCTGATCATACACTGATCACGTAACTGATCATGCACTGATCACGTGGCTATCATGCACTGATCACGTGGCTGAACATGCACTGATCACGTGGCTGATCATGCACCTGTCACGTGACATATCATGCACTGATCACGTGGCATCATGCACTGATCACGTGGCTGATCATGCACTGATCACGTAACTGATCATGCACTGATCACGTGGCTATCATGCACTGCTCATGTGGCTGTCATGGAATGATCGCATAGCTGCCATGTACTGGTCACGTGGCTGATCATGCACTGATCACGTAAATGATCATGCACTGATCACGTGGCTGATCATGCACTGATCACGTGACTGATCATGCACTGATCACGTGGCTATCATGCACTGATCACGTGGCTGATCATGCACAGATCACTAACTGATCATGCACTGATCACGTGGCTGATCATGCACTGATCACGTGGCTGATCACACACTGATCACGTGACTGATCATGCACTGATCACGTGGCTATCATGCACTGATCACGTGGCTGATCATGCACTGATCACGTGGCTATCATGCACTGATCACGTGGCTGATCATGCACTGATCACGTGGCTGATCATGCACTGATCACGTGACTGATCATGCACTGATCACGTGGCTATCATGCACTGCTCACGTGGCTGATCATGCCTGATCACGTAGCTACCATGTACTGGTCACGTGACTGATCATGCACTGATCCGTAATTGATCATGCACTGATCACGTGGCTGATCATGCACTGATCACGTGGCTGATCATGCACTGATCACGTGGCTGATCATGCACTGATCACGTGACTATCATGCACTGATCACGTGGCTGATCATGCACTGATCACATGGCTATCATACACTGATCACGTGACTGATCATGCACTGATCACGTAACTGATCATGCACTGATCACGTGACTGATCATGCACTGATCACGTGACTGATCATGCACTGATCATGCGACTGATCATGCACTGATCACATGACTGATCAAGCACTGATCACGTGGCTATCATGCACTGATCACGTGGCTGATCATGCACTGATCACGTGCCTGATCATGCACTGATCACGTGCTGATCATGCACTGATCACGTGACTGATCATGCACTGATCACGTGGCTATCATGCACTGATCACGTGGCTGATCATGCAATGATCACGGCTACCATGCACTGGTCACGCGACTGATCATGCACTGATCACGTAACTCATCATGCACTGATCACGTGGCTGATCATGCACTGATCCCGTGGCTGATCATGCACCTGCACGTGACTGATCATGCACTGATCACGTGACAAATCATGCACTGATCACGTAGCTACCATGCACTGATCACGTGGCTGATCATGCACTGATCACGTGGCTGATCATGCACTGATCACGTGACTGATCATGCACTGATCACGTGACTGATCATGCACTGATCACGTGGCTATCATGCACTGCTCACGTGGCTGATCATGCAATGATCATGTAGCTACCATGCACTGGTCACGTGACTGATCATACACCCATCAGGTAATTGATCATGCACTAATCACATGACTATCATGCACTGATCACGTGGCTGATCATGCACTGATCACGTCTGATCATGCACTGATCACGTGACTGATCATGCACTGATCACGTAGCTGATCATGCACTGATCATGACTGATCATGCACTGATCACGTGGCTGATCATGCACTGATACCGTGACTGGGCATGGACTGATCACATGACTATCATGTAGTGATCACGTGACTTAATGGCGCTGATCATGTGGCTGATCATGCACTGATCATGTTTGCTATCATACACTGATCATGTGCCTCTGGAGGCAATAAACAAAGAGCTGAGTAGGCACGAATCAACCAGTCAGCAGGCAATAATCATGGAACTCAGGTGTGAGGAATCATGCTGCTCAGCTGGCAATAATCAAGCAGCTGAGCAGGCAGGAATTACGCAGCACAGCTGACACTTGTCAAGCAGATGACAGGCAGGAATCGTGCAGCTCAGCTGGCAATTGTCAAGCAGATGAGCAGACAGTAATCACGCAGCTCAGCGGGCCCTGATCACGTGACTGAGCATGCACTGATCACGTGGCTGATCATACACTGATCACGTAACTGATCATGCACTGATCACGTGGCTATCATGCACTGATCACGTGGCTGATCATGCACTGTTCACGTGGCTGACCATGCACTGATCACGTGGCCGATCATACACTGCTCATGTAACTGATCATGCACTGATCACGTGGCTGATCATGCACTGATCACGTGGCTGATCATGCACTGTTCACGTGGCTGATCACACACTGATCACGTGACTGATCATGCACTGATCACGTGGCTACCATGTACTGGTCACCTGACTATCATGCACTGATCACGTGGCTGATCATGCACTGATCACGTAACTCATCATGCACTTATCACGTCTAATCATGCACTGATCACGTGGCTGATCATGCACTGATCACATGTGATGATCATGCACTGATCACGTGACTGATCATGCACTGATCACGTGGCTGATCATGCACTGTTCACGTGACTGATCATGCACTGATCACGTAGCTACCATGTACTGATCACGTGGCTGATCATGCACTGATCACGTAACTGATCATGCACTGATCACGTGGCTGATCATGCACTGATCACGTGACTGATCATGCACTGATCACGTGACTGATCATGCACTGATCACGTGGCTATCATGCACTGCTCACGTGGCTGATCATGCAATGATCACGTAGCTACCATGTACTGGTCACGTGACTGATCATACACCCATCAGGTGACTGATCATGCACTGATCACGTGGCTATCATGCACTGATCACGTGGCTGATCATGCACTGATCACGTGCCTGGTCATGCACTGATCACGTGGCTGATCATGCACTGATCACGTGGACATCATGAACTGATCACGTGGCTGATCATGCACTGATCACGTGGCTGATCATGCACTGATACCGTGACTGAGCATGGACTGATCACATGACTATCATGCAGTGATCACGTGACTTAATGGCGCTGATCATGTGACTGATCATGCGCTGATCATGTTTGCTATCATACACTGATCACGTGCCTCTGGAGGCAATAAACAAAGAGCTGAGTAGGCACGAATCAAACAGTCAGCAGGCAATGATCATGGAACTCAGGTGTGAGGAATCATGCTGCTCAGCTGGCAATAATCAAGCAGCTGAGCAGGCAGGAATTCCGCAGCACAGCTGGCAATTGTCAAGCAGATGACAGGCAGGAATCGTGCAGCTCAGCTGGCAATTGTCAAGCAGATGAGCAGACAGTAATCACGCAGCTCAGCATGCCCGATCACGTGACTGATCATGCACTGATCACGTGGCTGATCATGCACTGATCACGTAACTGATCATGCACTGATCACGTGACTATCATGCACTGATCACGTGGCTGATCATGCACTGATCACGTAATTGATCATGCACTGATCACGTGGCTGATCATGCACTGATCACGTAACTGATCATGCACTGATCACGTGGCTGATCATACACTGATCAGTTGGCTATCATGCACTTATTACTTGGCTGATCATACACTGATCACGTGACTGATAATGCACTGATCATCTGGCTATCGTGCACTCATTAACTGGCTATTGTGCACTGATCACGTGGTTGATCATACACTGATCACGAGACTGATCATGCACTAATCACGTCTATATCATGCACTGATCACATGACTGCCCATGCACTGATCACCCGGATGATCATACACTGATCATGCGACAGATCATGCACTGATCACGTGGCTATCATGCACTGCTCACGCGGCTCTTCATGCAATGATCACGTAGCTACCATGTACTGGTCACGTGAGTGATCATGCACTGATCACGTAATTGATCATGCACTGATCAGGTGACTTATCATGCACTGTTCACGTGAGTGATCATGCACTGATCACGTGACTGATCATGCTCTGATCTCGTGGCTATCATGCACGGCTCATGTAGCTGATCATGCAATGATCACTAGCTACCATGTACTGGTCACGTGACTGATCATGCACTGATCACGTAATTGATCATGCACTGATCACGTGGCTGATCATGCACTGATCACGTGGCTGATCATGCACTGATCACGTGACTGATCATGCACTGATCACGTGGCTGATCATGCACTGATCACGTGGCTGATCATGCACTGATCACGTGCCTGGTCATGCACTGATCACGTGACAAATCATGAACAGATCACGTAGCTATCATGCACTGATCACGTGACTGATCATGCACTGATCACGTGGCTGATCATGCACTGATACCGCGACTGAGCATGGACTGATCACATGACTATCATGCAGTGATCACGTGACTTAATGGCGCTGATCATGTGACTGATCATGCGCTGATCATGTTTGCTATCATACACTGATCATGTGCCTCTGGAGGCAATAAACAAAGAGCTGAGTAGGCACGAATCAAACAGTCAGCAGGCAATAATCATGGAACTCAGGTGTGAGGAATCATGCTGCTCAGCTGGCAATAATCAAGCAGCTGAGCAGGCAGGAATTACGCAGCACAGCTGACAATTGTCAAGCAGATGACAGGCAGGAATCGTGCAGCTCAGCTGGCAATTGTCAAGCAGATGAGCAGACAGTAATCACGCAGCTCAGCAGGCCCTGATCACGTGACTGAGCAGGCACTGTTCACGTGGCTGATCATGCACTGATCACGTGATGATCATGCACTGATCACTTGGATATCATGCACTGATCACGTGGCTGATCATACACTGTTCACGTGTCTGACCATGCACTGATCACGTGGCTGATCATACACTGATCACGTAACTGATCATGCACTGATCACGTGGCTATCATGCACTGATCACGTGGCTGAACATGCACTGTTCACGTGGCTGATCACACACCTGTCACGTGACATATCATGCACTGATCACGTGGCACTCATGCACTGATCACGTGGCTGATCATACTCTGCTCACGTAACTGATCATGCACACATCACGTGGCTATCATGCACTGATCACGTGGCTCGTCATGCAATGATCACTTAGCTACCATATACTGGTCACGTGACTGATCATGCACTGATCACGTAACTGATCATGCACTGATCACGTGGCTGATCATGCACTGATCACGTGGCTGATCATGCACTGATCACGTGGCTGTCATGCTCTGATCACGTGGCTGAACATGCACTGATCACGTAATGATCATGCACTGATCACTGGCTGATCATGCACTGATCACGTGGCTGATCATGCACATGATCACGTGACTGATCATACACTGATCACGTGGCTATCATGCACTGATCACGTGGCTGATCATGCACTGATCACATGGATATCATACACTGATCACGTGGCTGATCACACACTATCACATGACTGATCATGCACTGATCACGTGACTATCATGCACAGATCACGTGGCTGATCATGCACTGATCACGTGGCTGATCATGCAATGATCACGTGGCTACCATGTACTGATCACGTGGCTGATCATGCACTGATCACGTGACTGATCATGCACTGATCACATGACTGATCATGCACTGATCACGTGACTTATCATGCACTGATCATGTGACTGATCATGCACTGATCACGTGGCTATCATGCACTGATCACGTGGCTGATCATGCAATGATCACGTAGCTACCATGCACTGGTCACGTGGCTGATCATGCACTGATCACGTAACTGATCATGCACTGATCACGTGGCTGATCATGCACTGATCACGTGGCTGATCATGCACTGATCACGTGACTGATCATGCGCTGATCACGTGGCTGATCATGCACTGATCACGTGGCTATCATGCACTGATCACGTGGCTGATCATGCACTGATCACGTGGCTGGTCATGCACTGATTACATGACTGATCATGCACTGATCACGTGACTGATCATGCACTGATCACGTGGCTATCATGCACTGCTCACGTGGCTGATCATGCAATGATCACGTAGCTACCATGTACCGGTCAGTGACTGATCATACACCCATCAGGTGACGGATCATGCACTGATCACGTGGCTATCATGCACTGATCACGTGGCTGATCATGCACTGATCACATGGCTGATCATGCACTGATCACGTGACAAATCATGCACTGATCACATAGCTATCATGCACTGATCACGTGGCTGATCATGCACTGATCACGTGGCTGATCATGCACTGATACGTGACTGAGCATGGACTGATCACGTAACTGATCATGCACTGATCACGTGGCTATCATGCACTGCTCACGTGGCTGATCATGCAATGATCATGTAGCTACCATGCACTGGTCACGTGACTGATCATACACCGATCACGTGACTGATCATGCACTGATCACGTGGCTGATCATGCACTGATCACGCTGACTCATGCACTGATCACGTCTAATCATGCACTGATCATGGCATGACCATGCACTGATCACGTGGATGATCATACACTCATGTGACTGATCATGCACTGATCACGTGGCTGATCATGCACTGATACCGTGACTGATCATGCACTGATCACGTGACTATCATGTACTGATCACGTGACTTAATGGCGCTGATCATGTGACTGATCATGCGCTGATCATGTTTGCTATCATACACTGATCATGTGCCTCTGGAGGCAATAAACAAAGAGCTGAGTAGGCACGAATCAAACAGTCAGCAGGCAATAATCATGGAACTCAGGTGTGAGGAATCATGCTGCTCAGCTGGCAATAATCAAGCAGCTGAGCAGGCAGGAATTACGCAGCACAGCTGACAATTGTCAAGCAGATGACAGGCAGGAATCGTGCAGCTCAGCTGGCAATTGTCAAGCAGATGAGCAGACGGTAATCACGCAGCTCAGCAGGCCCTGATCACGTGACTGAGCATGCACTGTTCACGTGGCTGATCATACACTGATCACGTGACTGATCATGCACTGATCACGTGGCTGTCATGCACTGATCACGTGACTGATCATGCACTGATCACGTGTTTGACCATGCAATGATCACGTGGCTGATCATGCACTGATCACGTAACTGATCATGCACTGATCACGTGGCTGATCATGCACTGATCAGTTGGCTATCATGCACTTTTTACTTGGCTGATCATACACTGATCACGTGACTGATCATGCACTGATCATCTGGCTATCATGCACTCATTAACTGGCTATCGTGCACTGATCACGTGGTTGATCATACACTGATCACGTGACTGATCATGCACTGATCACGTCTATATCATGCACTGATCACGTGGCTGCCCATGCACTGATCACCTGGATGATCATACACTGATCATGCGACAGATCATGCACTGATCACGTGGCTATCATGCACTGCTCACGCGGCTGTTCATGCAATGATCACGTAGCTACCATGTACTGGTCACGTGAGTGATCATGCACTGATCACGTAATTGATCATGCACTGATCAGGTGACTTATCATGCACTGTTAACGTGAGTGATCATGCACTGATCACGTGACTGATCATGCACTGATCACGTGGCTATCATGCACTACTCACGTGGCTGATCATGCACTGATCATGTAGCTACCATGCACTGGTCAGGTGACTGATCATACACCCATCAGGTGACGGATCATGCACTGATCACGTGGCTATCATGCACTGTTCATGTGGCTGATCATACACTGATCACCTGCCTGGTCATGCACAGATCACGTGACAAATCATGAACTGATCACATGGCTATCATGAACTGATCACGTGGCTGATCATGCACTGATCACGTGGCTGATCATGCACTGATACCGTGACTGAGCATGGACTGATCACATGACTATCATGTAGTGATCACGTGACTTAATGGCGCTGATCATGTGACTGATCATGCGCTGATCATGTTTTCTATCATACACTGATCATGTGCCTCTGGAGGCAATAAACAAAGAGCTGAGTAGGCACGAATCAAACAGTCAGCAGGCAATAATCATGGAACTCAGGTGTGAGGAATCATGCTGCTCAGCTGGCAATAATCAAGCAGCTGAGCAGGCAGGAATTACGCAGCACAGCTGACAATTGTCAAGCAGATGACAGGCAGGAATCGTGCAGCTCAGCTGGCAATTGTCAAGCAGATGAGCAGACAGTAATCACGCAGCTCAGCAGGCCCTGATCACGTGACTGAGCATGCACTGTTCACGTGGCTGATCATACACTGATCACGTAACTGATCATGCACTGATCACTTGGATATCATGCACTGATCACGTGGCTGATCATACACTGTTCACGTGTTTGACCATGCACTGATCACGTGGCTGATCATACACTGCTCACGTAACTGATCATGCACTGATCACGTGGCTGATCATGCACTGATCACGTGGCTGACCATGCACTGATCACGTGGCTGATCATGCACTGATCACGTGACTGATCATGCACTGATCACGTGGCTGATCATGCACTGATCACGTGGCTGATCATGCACTGATCACGTGGCTGATCATGCACTGATCACGTGACTGATCATGCACTGATCACGTGTATATCATGCACTGATCACGTGACTGATCATGCACTGATCACGTGGCTGATCATGCACTGATCACGTGACTGATCATGCACTGATCACGTGGCTATCATGCACTGCTCACGTGGCTGATCATGCAATGATCACGTGGCTACCATGCACTGGTCACGTGACTGATCATGCACTGATCACGTAACTGATCATGCACTGATCACGTGACTGATCATGCACTGATCACGTGACTGATCATGCACTGATCACGTGGCTGATCATGCACTGATCACGTGGCTATCATGCACTGCTCACGTGGCTGATCATGCAATGATCACGTAGCTACCATGTGATCACGTGACTGATCATGCACTGATCACCTGATCATGCACTGATCGCTGATCATGCACTGATCACGTGGCTGCTGATCACGTGACTGATCATGCACTGATCACGTGGCTGATCATGCACTGATCACGTGACTGATCATGCACTGATCACGTGCCTGATCATGCACTGATCACGTGACTTATCATGCAATGATCACGTAGCTAATCATGCACTGATCACGTGACTGATCATGCACTCATCACGTGGCTGATCATGCACTGATCGCGTGACTGAGCATGGACTGATCACGTGACTATCATGCACTGATCACGTGACTTAATGCGCTGATCATGTGACTGATCATGCGCTGATCATGTTTGCTATCATACACTGATCATGTGCCTCTGGAGGCAATAAACAAAGAGCTGAGTAGGCACGAATCAAACAGTCAGCAGGCAATAATCATGGAACTCAGGTGTGAGGAATCATGCTGCTCAGCTGGCAATAATCAAGCACTGAGCAGGCAGGAATTACGCAGCACAGCTGACAATTGTCAAGCAGATGACAGGCAGGAATCGTGCAGCTCAGCTGGCAATTGTCAAGCAGATGAGCAGACGGTAATCACGCGGCTCAGCAGGCCCTGATCACGTGACTGATCATGCACTGTTCACGTGGCTGATCATACGCTGCTCACGTGACTGATCATGCACTGATCACGTGGCTATCATGCACTGATCACGTGGCTGATCATACACTGATCACGTGACTGACCATGCACTGATCACGTGGCTGATCATGCACTGATCACGTAACTGATCATGCACTGATCACGTGGCTGATCATGCACTGATCAGTGGCTATCATGCACTTATTACTTGGCTGATCATACACTGATCACGTGACTGATAATGCACTGATCATCTGGCTATCGTGCACTCATTAACTGGCTATCGTGCACTGATCACGTGGTTGATCATACACTGATCACGAGACTGATCATGCACTGATCACGTCTATATCATGCACTGATCACATGACTGCCCATGCACTGATCACCCGGATGATCATACACTGATCATGCGACAGATCATGCACTGATCACGTGGCTATCATGCACTGCTCACGCGGCTGTTCATGCAATGATCACGTAGCTACCATGTACTGGTCACGTGAGTGATCATGCACTGATCACGTAATTGATCATGCACTGATCAGGTGACTTATCATGCACTGTTAACGTGGGTGATCATGCACTGATCACGTGACTGATCATGCACTGATCACGTGGCTATCATGCACGGCTCATGTGGCTGATCATGCAATGATCACGTGGCTACCATGTACTGGTCACGTGGCTGATCATGCACTGATCACGTTGATCATGCACTGATCACGTGGCTGATCATGCACTGATCACGTGGCTGATCATGCACTGATCACGTGACTGATCATGCACTGATCACGTGACTGATCATGCACTGATCACGTGGCTGATCATGCACTGATCACGTGCCTGATCATGCACTGATCACGTGACTAACCATGCACTGATCACGTAGCTATCATGCACTGATCACGTGGCTGATCATGCACTGATCACGTGGCTGATCATGCACTGATACCGTGACTGAGCATGGACTGATCACATGACTATCATGTAGTGATCACGTGACTTAATGGCGCTGATCATGTGACTGATCATGCGCTGATCATGTTTGCTATCATACACTGATCATGTGCCTCTGGAGGCAATAAACAAAGAGCTGAGTAGGCACGAATCAAACAGTCAGCAGGCAATAATCATGGAACTCAGGTGTGAGGAATCATGCTGCTCAGCTGGCAATAATCAAGCAGCTGAGCAGGCAGGAATTACGCAGCACAGCTGACAATTGTCAAGCAGATGACAGGCAGGAATCGTGCAGCTCAGCTGGCAATTGTCAAGCAGATGAGCAGACAGTAATCACGCAGCTCAGCAGGCCCTGATCACGTGACTGAGCAGGCACTGTTCACGTGGCTGATCATACACTGATCACGTGATGATCATGCACTGATCACTTGGATATCATGCACTGATCACGTGGCTGATCATACACTGTTCACGTGTCTGACCATGCACTGATCACGTGGCTGATCATACAGTGCTCAGGTAACTGATCATGCACTGATCACGTGGCTATCATGGACTGATCACGTGGCTGAACATGCACTGTTCACGTGGCTGATCACACACCTGTCACGTGACTGATCATGCACTGATCACGTGGCACTCATGCACTGATCACGTGGCTGATCATGCTCTGCTCACGTAACTGATCATGCACACATCAGGTGGCTATCATGCACTGCTCACGTGGCTCGTCATGCAATGATCACGTAGCTACCATATACTGGTCACGTGACTGATCATGCACAGATCACGTAAATGATCATGCACTGATCACGTGACTGATCATGCACTGATCACGTGACTGATCATGCACTGATCACGTGGCTATCATGCACTGATCACGTGGCTGATCATGCACTGATCACGTGGCTGATCATGCACTGATCACGTGGCTATCATGCACTGATCACGTGGCTGATCACACATGATCACGTGACTGATCATGCACTGATCACGTGACTGATCATGCACTGATCACGTGGCTATCATGCACTGATCACGTGGATATCATGCCCTGATCACGTGGCTGATCACACACGTATCACGTGACTGATCATGCACTGATCACGTGGGTATCATGCAGTGATCACGTGGCTATCATGCACTGATCACGTGGCTGATCATGCACTGATCACGTGACTACCATGTACTGGTCACGTGACTGATCATGCACTGATCCGTAACTGATCATGCACTGATCACGTGGCTTATCATGCACTGATCACGTGACTATCATGCACTGATCACGTGACTGATCATGCACTGATCACGTGGCTATCATGCACTGATCACGTGGCTGATCATGCAATGATCACGTAGCTACCATATACTGGTCACGTGACTGATCATGCACTGATCACGTAATTGATCATGCACTGATCACGTGGCTGATCATGCACTGATCACGTGGCTGATCATGCACTGATCACGTGACTGATCATGCACTGATCACGTGACTGATCATGCACTGATCACGTGGCTATCATGCACTGATCACGTGGCTGATCATGCACTGATCACGTCTGGTCATGCACTGATCACATGACTGATCATGCACTGATCACGTGACTGATCATGCACTGATCACGTGGCTATCATGCACTGCTCACGTGGCTGATCATGCAATGATCACCTAGCTACCATGTACCGGTCAGTGACTGATCATGCACTGATCACGTGACTGATCATGCACTGATCACGTGGCTATCATGCACTGATCACGTGGCTGATCATACACTGATCACGTACTGGTCATGCACAGATCACGTGACAAATCATGCACTGATCACGTAGCTATCATGCACTGATCACGTGGCTGATCATGCACTGATCACGTGGCTGATCATGCACTGATACCGTGACTGAGCATGCACTGATCACATGACTGATCATGTAGTGATCACGTGGCTATCATGCACTGCTCACGTGGCTGATCATGCAATGATCATGTAGCTACCATGTACAGGTCACGTGACTGATCATACACCCATCAGGTGACTGATCATGCACTGATCACGTGGCTATCATGCACTGATCACGAGACTGATCATGCACTGATCACGTGTATATTCACTGATCGCATGACAATCATGCACTGATCACGTGGCTGATCATGCACTGATCACGTGATTGATCATGCACTGATCACGTGGCTGATCATGCACTGATACCGTGACTGAGCATGGACTGATCACATGACTATCATGTAGTGATCACGTGACTTAATGGCGCTGATCATGTGACTGATCATGCGCTGATCATGTTTGCTATCATACACTGATCATGTGCCTCTGGAGGCAATAAACAAAGAGCTGAGTAGGCACGAATCAAACAGACAGCAGGCAATAATCATGGAACTCAAGTGTGAGGAATCATGCTGCTCAGCTGGCAATAATCAAGCAGCTGAGCAGGCAGGAATTACGCAGCACAGCTGACAATTGTCAAGCAGATGACAGGCAGGAATCGTGCAGCTCAGCTGGCAATTGTCAAGCAGATGAGCAGACGGTAATCACGCAGCTCAGCAGGCCCAGATCACGTGACTGAGCATGCACTGTTCACGTGGCTGATCATACGCTGCTCACGTAACTGATAATGCACTGATCACGTGGCTATCATGCACTGATCACGTGGCTGATCATACACTGTTCACGTGTCTGACCATGCACTGATCACGTGGCCGATCATACACTGCTCATGTAACTGATCATGCACTGATCACGTGGCTGATCATACACTGATCAGTTGGCTATCATGCACTTTTACTTGGCTGATCAAACACTGATCACGTGACTGATAATGCACTGATCATCTGGCTATCATGCACTCATTAACTGGCTATCGTGCACTGATCACGTGGCTGATCATACACTGATCACGAGACTGATCATGCACTAATCACGTCTATATCATGCACTGATCACATGACTGCCCATGCACTGATCACCGGATGATCATACACTGATCATGACTGATCATGCACTGATCACGTGGCTATCATGCACTGATCACGCGGCTGTTCATGCAATGATCACGTGGCTACCATGTACTGATCACGTGAGTGATCATGCACTGATCACGTAATTGATCATGCACTGATCAGGTGACTTATCATGCACTGTTAACGTGAGTGATCATGCACTGATCACGTGACTGATCATGCACTGATCACGTGGCTATCATGCACTACTCACGTGGCTGATCATGCAATGATCATGTAGCTACCATGTACCGGTCAGGTGACTGATCATACACCCATCAGGTGACGGATCATGCACTGATCACGTGGCTATCATGCACTGTTCACGTGGCTGATCATACACTGATCACCTGCCTGGTCATGCACAGATCACGTGACAAATCATGACCTGATCACATAGCTATCATGAACTGATCACCTGGCTGATCATGCACTGATCACGTGGCTGATCATGCACTGATACCGTGACTGAGCATGGACTGATCACATGACTATCATGTAGTGATCACGTGACTTAATGGCGCTGATCATGTGACTGATCATGCGCTGATCATGTTTTCTATCATACACTGATCATGTGCCTCTGGAGGCAATAAACAAAGAGCTGAGTAGGCACGAATCAAACAGTCAGCAGGCAATAATCATGGAACTCAGGTGTGAGGAATCATGCTGCTCAGCTGGCAATAATCAAGCAGCTGAGCAGGCAGGAATTACGCAGCACAGCTGACAATTGTCAAGCAGATGACAGGCAGGAATCGTGCAGCTCAGCTGGCAATTGTCAAGCAGATGAGCAGACAGTAATCACGCAGCTCAGCAGGCCCAGATCACGTGACTGAGCATGCACTGTTCACGTGGCTGATCATACGCTGCTCACGTAACTGATAATGCACTGATCACGTGGCTATCATGCACTGATCACGTGGCTGATCATACACTGTTCACGTGTTTGACCATGCACTGATCACGTGGCTGATCATACACTGCTCACGTAACTGATCATGCACTGATCACGTGGCTGATCATACACTGATCAGTTGGCTATCATGCACTTATTACTTGGCTGATCATGCACTGATCACGTGACTGATAATGCACTGATCATCTGGCTCTCGTGCACTCATTAACTGGCTATCATGCACTGATCACGTGGTTGATCATGCACTGATCACGTGACTGATCATGCACTAATCACGTCTATATCATGCACTGATCACGTGACTGACCATGCACTGATCACCCGGATGATCATACACTGATCATGTGACAGATCATGCACTGATCACGTGACTATCATGCACTGCTCACGTGGCTGTTCATGCACTGATCACGTGGCTACCATGTACTGGTCACGTGACTGATCATGCACTGATCACGTAATTGATCATGCACTGATCACGTGGCTTATCATGCACTGTTAACGTGAGTGATCATGCACTGATCACGTGACTGATCATGCTCTGATCTCGTGGCTATCATGCACGGCTCATGTGGCTGATCATGCAATGATCACCTAGCTACCATATACTGGTCACGTGACTGATCATGCACTGATCACGTAATTGATCATGCACTGATCATGTGGCTGATCATGCACTGATCACGTGGCTGATCATCCACTGATCACGTGACTGATCATGCACTGATCACGTGACTGATCATGCACTGATCACGTGACTGCATCATGGCACTGATCACCTGGCTGGTCATGCACAGATCACGTGACAAATCATGCACTGATCACATAGCTATCATGCACTGATCACCTGGCTGATCATGCACTGATCACGTGGCTGATCATGCACTGATACCGTGACTGAGCATGGACTGATCACATGACTATCATGTAGTGATCACGTGACTTAATGGCTCTGATCATGTGACTGATCATGCACTGATCATGTTTGCTATCATGCACTGCTCATGTGCCTCTGGAGGCAATGAACAAAGAGCTGAGTAGGCACGAATTATACAGTCAGCAGGCAATAATCATGGAACTCAGCTGTGAGGAATCATGCTGCTCAGCTGGCAATAATCAAGCAGCTAGCAGGCAGGAATTACGCAGCACAGCTGTCAATTGTCAAGTAGATGACAGGCAGGAATCGTGCAGCTCAGCTGGCAATTGTCAAGCAGATGAGCAGACAGTAATCACGCAGCTCAGCATGCCCTGATCACGTGGCTGAGCAGGCACTGATCACGTGGCTGATCATGCACTGATCACGTGGCTGATCATGCACTGATACCGTGACTGAGCATGGACTGATCACATGACTATCATGTAGTGATCACGTGACTTAATGGCGCTGATCATGTGACTGATCATGCGCTGATCATGTTTGCTATCATACACTGATCATGTGCCTCTGGAGGCAATAAACAAAGAGCTGAGTAGGCACGAATCAAACAGTCAGCAGGCAATAATCATGGAACTCAGGTGTGAGGAATCATGCTGCTCAGCTGGCAATAATCAAGCAGCTGAGCAGGCAGGAATTACGCAGCACAGCTGATAATTGTCAAGCAGATGACAGGCAGGAATCGTGCAGCTCAGCTGGCAATTGTCAAGCAGATGAGCAGACGGTAATCACGCAGCTCAGCAGGCCCAGATCACGTGACTGAGCATGCACTGTTCACGTGGCTGATCATACGCTGCTCACGTAACTGATAATGCACTGATCACGTGGCTATCATGCACTGATCACGTGGCTGATCATACACTGTTCACGTGTTTGACCATGCACTGATCACGTGGCTGATCATACACTGCTCACGTAACTGATCATGCACTGATCACGTGGCTGATCATACACTGATCAGTTGGCTATCATGCACTTATTACTTGGCTGATCATACACTGATCACGTGACTGATAATGCACTGATCATCTGGCTATCGTGCACTCATTAACTGGCTATTGTGCACTGATCACGTGGTTGATCATACACTGATCACGAGACTGATCATGCACTAATCACGTCTATATCATGCACTGATCACATGACTGCCCATGCACTGATCACCCGGATGATCATACACTGATCATGCGACAGATCATGCACTGATCACGTGGCTATCATGCACTGCTCACGCGGCTGTTCATGCAATGATCACGTAGCTACCATGTACT
The DNA here is from genome assembly GCF_032452875.1 of Bos javanicus. Lineage (NCBI taxonomy): Eukaryota > Metazoa > Chordata > Mammalia > Artiodactyla > Bovidae > Bos > Bos javanicus. Next base: position 2,979 of record NW_026894331.1, on the reverse strand, counting down.
GGTCACGTGAGTGATCATGCACTGATCACGTAATTGATCATGCACTGATCAGGTGACTTATCATGCACTGTTAACGTGAGTGATCATGCACTGGTCACGTGACTGATCATGCACTGATCTCGTGGCTATCATGCACGGCTCATGTGGATGATCATGCAATGATCACCTAGCTACCATATACTGGTCACGTAACTGATCATGCACTGGTCACGTAATTGATCATGCACTGATCATGTGGCTGATCATGCACTGATCACGTGGCTGATCATCCACTGATCACGTGACTGATCATGCACTGATCACGTAACTGATCATGCACTGATCACGTGGCTGATCATGCACTGATCACGTAACTGATCATGCACTGATCACGTGACTGATCATGCACTGATCACGTGTCTGACCATGCACTGATCACGTGGCTGATCATACAGTGCTCAGGTAACTGTCATGCACTGATCACGTGGCTATCATGGACTGATCACGTGGCTGAACATGCACTGTTCACGTGGCTGATCACACACCTGTCACGTGACATATCATGCACTGATCACGTGGCATCATGCACTGATCACGTGGCTGATCATACTCTGCTCACGTAACTCATCATGCACACATCACATGGCTATCATGCACTGCTCACGTGGCTCGTCATGGAATGATCACATAGCTACCATATACTGATCACGTGACTGATCATGCACAGATCACGTAAATGATCATGCACTGTTCACGTGACTGATCATGCACTGATCACGTGACTGATCATGCACTGATCACGTGGCTATCATGCTGTGCTCACGTGGCTGATCATGCAACGATCACGTAGCAACCATGTACTGGTCGCGTGACTGATCATGCACTGATCACGTAACTGATCATGCACTGATCACGTGGCTCATCATGCACTGATCACGTGGCTGATCACACATGTATCACGTGACTGATCATGCACTGATCACGTGGCTCTCATGCACTGATCACGTGGCTATCATGCACTGATCACGTGACTGATCATGCAATGATCACGTAGCTACCATGTACTGATCACGTGACTGATCATGCACTGATCACGTAATTGATCATACACTGATCAGGTGACTTATCATGCACTGTTAACGTGAGTGATCATGCACTGATCACGTGACTGATCATCCACTGATCTCGTGGCTATCATGCACGGCTCATGTGGCTGATCATGCAATGTTCACCTAGCTACCATATACTGATCACGTGACTGATCATGCACTGATCACGTGATTGATCATGCACTGATCATGTGGCTGATCATGCACTGATCACGTGGCTGATCATGCACTGATCACGTGACTGATCATGCACTGATCACGTGGCTATCATGCACTGATCACTTGGCTGGTCATACACTGATCACGTGCCTGATCATGCACAGATTACATGACTGATCATACACTGAACACGTGACTGATCATGCACTGATCACGTGGCTATCATGCACTACTCACGTCGCTGATCATGCAATTATCATGTAGCTACCATGTACCGGTCAGTTGACTGATCATGCACCCATCAGGTGACGGATCATGCACTGATCATGTGGCTATCATGCACTGTTCACGTGGCTGATCATACACTGATCACCAGCATGGTCATGCACAGATCACGTGACTGATCATGCACTGATCACGTGGCTGATCATGCACTTATCACCTGGCTGATCATGCACTGATCACGTGAATGATCATGCACTGATTCCGTGACTGAGCATGGACTGATCACATGACTATCATGCAGTGATCACGTGGCTATCATGCACTATCACGTGGCTGATCATGCAATGATCACGTAGCTACCATGTACAGGTCAAGTGAATGATCATACACCCATCAGGTGACTGATCATGCACTGATCACGTGGCTATCATGCACTTATCACGTGGCTGATCATGCACTGATCACGTCTATATCATGCACTGGTCACATGACTGAACATGCACAGATCACGTGGATGATCATACACTAATCACGTGACAGATCATGCACTGATCACGTGGCTGATCATGCACTGATCACGTGACTTATCATGCACTGTTAACGTGAGTGATCATGCACTGATCACGTGACTGATCATGCACTGATCACGTGGCTATCATGCACTACTCACGTGGCTGATCATGCAATGATCATGTAGCTACCATGTACCGGTCAGGTGACTGATCATACACCCATCAGGTGACGGATCATGCACTGATCACGTGGCTATCATGCACTGTTCACGTGGCTGATCATACACTGATCACCTGCCTGGTCATGCACAGATCACGTGACAAATCATGAACTGATCACATAGCTATCATGAACTGATCACCTGGCTGATCATGCACTGATCACGTGGCTATCATGCACTGCTCACGCGGCTGTTCATGCAATGATCACGTAGCTACCATGTACTGGTCACGTGAGTGATCATGCACTGATCACGTAATTGATCATGCACTGATCAGGTGACTTATCATGCACTGTTAACGTGAGTGATCATGCACTGATCACGTGACTGATCATGCACTGATCTCGTGGCTATCATGCACGGCTCATGTGGCTGATCATGCAATGATCACCTAGCTACCATATACTGGTCACGTGACTGATCATGCACTGATCACGTAATTGATCATGCACTGATCATGTGGCTGATCATGCACTGATCACGTGGCTGATCATCCACTGATCACGGGACTGATCATGCACTGATCACCGTGATGATCATGCACTGATCACGTGACTGATCATGCACTGATCACCTGCCTGGTCATGCACAGATCACGTGACAAATCATGAACAGATCACATAGCTATCATGAACTGATCACCTGGCTGATCATGCACTGATCACGTGCTGATCATGCACTGATACACATGACTGAGCATGCACTGATCACATGACTATCATGCACTGATCACGTGACTTCATGCACTGATCATGTGACTGATCATGCACTGAT